>NC_134359.1:118214019-118509019 GCF_048569485.1 Anomaloglossus baeobatrachus | reverse complement strand
TGTGCGACGCACAAAAGGTGAATGGATGGACTCTGCATGCCTGGTTCCCACCACGAAGCATGGAGGAAGTGTGATGGTGTGGGGGTGCTTTGCTGGTGACACTGTTGGGGATTTATTCAAAATTGAAGGCATAATGAACCAGCATGTCTACCACAGCATCTGGCAGCGTCATGCTATTCCATCCGGTTTGTGTTTAGTTGGACCATCATTTATTTTTCAACAGAACAGTGACCCCAAACACACCTCCAGGCTGTGTAAGGGCTATTTGACTAAGAAGGAGAGTGACTGGGTGCTACGCCAGATGACCTGGCCTCCACAGTCACCAGACCTGAATCCAATCGAGATGGTTTGGGGTGAGCTGGACCGCTGAGTGAAGGCAAAAGGGCCAACGAGTGCTAAGCATCTTTGGGAACTCATTCAAGACTGTTGGAAAACCATTTCCGGTGACTACCCCTTGAAGCTCATCAAGAGAATTCACTGGTCTAATGTGCATTGCTTGTGTTCTTTAGCCCCAACAAGTCTCTTCTGCTTGTTGCCTGTCCTTAGCAGTGGTTTCCTAGCAGCTATTTTACCATGAAGGCCTGCTGCACAAAGTCTCTTCTTAACAGTTGTTCTAGAGATGTGTCTGCTGCTAGAACTCTGTGTGGCATTGACCTAGTCTCTAATCTGAGCTGCTGTTAACCTCCAATTTCTGAGGCTGGTGACTCGGATAAACGTATCCTCCGCAGCAGAGGTGACTCTTGGTCTCCCTTTCCTGGGGCGGTCCTCATGTGAGCCAGTTTCTTTGGAGCGTTTGATGTTTTTTTGCCACTGCACTTGGGGACACTTTCAAAGTTTTCTGACTGACCTTCATTTCTTAAAGTAATTATGTCCACTCGTTTTTCTTTACTTAGAATTTGTATTATGGCAAGAAAAAAAGCAGCTAAAAGTCTATTCAGAAAGACTATCAGCTGTGTATCCACCAGACTGCTGCACAACACAACTGATGGTCCCAACCCCATTTATAAGGCAAGAAATCCCACTTATTAAACCTGACAGGGCACACCTGTGAAGTGAAAACCATTTCCGGTGACTACCTCTTGAAGCTCATCAAGAGCATGCCAAGAGTGTGCAAAGCAGTAATCAAAGCAAAACATGGCTACTTTGAAGAACCTAGAATATAAGATATATTTTCAGTTGTTTCACACTTTTGTTAAGTATTTCATTCCACATGTGTTAATTCATAGTTTTGATACCTTCAATGTGAATCTACAATTTTCAGAGTCATGAAAATAAAGAAAACTCTTTGAATGGGGTGTGTCCAAACTTTTGGTCTGTACTGTACGTAATACAGGGCTCCATAAACTGCTATGGTCATTCTATTCAGGTCTGTACATCGGTTGTACCGAACTATAAGGCTTTGTTCACACAGGGCGTTTTTGCTTAGGCTTTTTTTCTGCAGCAAAACCTCATCTTTTGCCAGGAAATAACCTACGGTTTTGCCGCACTTTTTGTTCCCATGGTTTTGCACTTCCACATTGATTTGTATGGGGGTATAACCATTGCAAAAACGGTGAAAAGAATTGACATGCTCAAGCTTTCAAAAACGGAGAAAAAACCAAGGTGGTTGACAAAACAGTCAAAAAAACAAAATATAGGCGATTTTGTGTGTGTGCATGAGATTTCTGGAATCTCATAGGTTTTGCTGGGACTGTGAAGGCAGCATTTTACTAGCATGGATATGTAAAAATAAACAAGCCCAAAGGTCATGCTAAAAATCGCAGCAAGAATGCCCTGTGTGAGCATAGCCTAAGGCCCGTTTCACACACCTGACATTTCACCATATTGTCGGATCCGGCACACTCCAGTACATTGTAATACTGTACAATGGCATTGCGGCAAGCTCCGGTCACATGACAGCATGTGACTGGAGGTTGCCGCGATGTCATTGTACTGTATTGCACTGTACTGGAGTGTGCCGGATCCGGCAATCCGGCGAAATGCTGGATGTGTGAAACGGGTCTAAAACAATGACCGATAAATGGCCAAATTATCACAAAGTGCAATCAGCATTGCAGCTACCTATAAGGTCAACATTCATTGCAGGTAATTGCAGATATTACACCATCTGCTATGAGATTGGATATAAATTTTCTTTTCTGTATTTTTACATTTTTTAGTTATTTGTACACAAGCCATTTAGTATTTTTCATGTAATCTTGAACTGTTAAGGTAAGGGTGAAAACATTAATGGCAAGTGAATCACATAGATGTAATATAAGAAGTGAGGCTAATGACCCTGGCAGTTCCTCGTCTGAGGCTGTACACAAGTTATAGACATTTCAAGCAGCAGGAAGCCAGCGATTGTTTGCCCAATTCCCATTGTTGCAGTTCATTTGTATTGTTTTTCTTACAGACCCAAAAGCAGGAAATTCAGACATGTCGGCATGGTTAAACATGTTTGCAGATCTTGACCCGCTCGCAAGCCTTGGTGCCACCAGCCACTCAGACAATGAACTGTTCAGTGCGTGACAGGAAACGGGATGAGGTGTGACGTGAAAGGATCCTTGTTGTGGAGTCTTGAACTCTAATACACAAGAATACTTTTTGAATCCTGCAGGAGATTAACAAATTACTAAAGGCTGCTTTACACACAACGATATCGCTAGCGATCTCGTTAGCGATGTGACATGCCAGATCGTAGATACGATTTGCCGAGATCGCACATAGGTCGTTTTGTGACCGGCGCTACAAAAAACGACCTATGTGCAATCTCGGCAAATCGTATCTACGATCTGGCATGTCACATCGCTAACGAGATCGCTAGCGATATCGTTGTGTGTAAAGCAGCCTTTAAAGTGCTTTTAATGACGTTCTTGTCCGTTCCCAGCTATCAGTATTCTAGTTTGATCACCTCTTACAAGAAAAGAGGTAGAATTGACAGGGGATCTTGGCATTTGTCAAGTATTATGAGACACGAGCGTCACAGAAATGCTTTTAAGAAGCAGTCTGCATCATTTTCAGCATTTCTCACTCACAGTTGTAGAATTGACATTCGTAATCCTCACTTATTTCACTTGTGGTAACACAATGTTTATATGATTATATTATAGGTAAATGATAAGAATGTACATGAGAATTCTTGGTAAAGCAAAATAAAAAAAAAAGAAACAAAAAGTCTGGATGTTCTTGTGGTCCAATATACAGTAATATCCTGGCAAGCAATTGTTGTTTTTTTAGTTATCAAAAAGGAAGCTTGTCCAGCACTCCGGAGTAAGATGTTCAGCCAGGTAGGGTAAAGATTTCTAACTTTTATTACCGCAAGGTTTCAAATAAAATGAACATTACAGGAATGATCAGGCAAAAAAACTCCATGGTGGAGAAAAAAAACGGTGTTATTTGGTAACTTGTAGCATTTGTAAAATACAATATGTTGGTTGTACGGTCCTTTTAAAAAGGCGCATCAGACGACATTTGTCAGATGCAGTGGGTCCAAACAAAATTGGTATATCAATGGTATCTACGCATTTTTCTAGCCTACATGGAGGAGATAAGACCGGATTTACTTTTTGTGGCATTGAGAGTTTTTAAACCCGTAAGAAGAGGTAACTACAGACGTAAAATCTTCAATAGGGAGTCCTATTGGATGTTCAAACTGGGAACGAGATAACCAGATGGACTAAATGTCCATAGAGACTTAATATTGCAATACAATTAACCGGATGTTTGTTTGTTTTTTCCCCTAAGTCCTTGGGTATTGATAATTTTGATATTTCTGTCATCATTGAAGAGATGTTTTGATGTGTTTAAATTGTAGGAGAATTTAATACATTTGGAATTAATATGCATGGCTGTTCATATTTTAAAAATTCCTCTTTAAAATGTTTCTTAGCGGTTATTTAAACAGATATTATATTGATCTCTGTTATCCTACCGTGTTTCCCCGAAAATAAGACCTCCCAGGAGTTTTCAGGGAAGCTTTAATATAAGACATCCCCTGAAAATAAGACCTAGCCGCGGTCAATAATGAAGTGTCATGCAGCAGTGAAAGAGTTAAAGATACTGCAGGACACTTCATTATAGGCAGCGGGCATCCCCAGAAAAGAGAAGACCGAAGAAAGAAGACCCCCGATCATACTCCCCAGACGCTGACCGGGAGCAGGTGAGCGCATCAAGGTCCTACGGCGGAACACACACACACACACACACACACACTACAGATCGCACACACACATACACACGCACACTACAGATAGCATCCACACAGTCACAACATACAGCAATATCGCTTGCTTCTCTGCGGCGATACTGTGCACTGTGCGTGCAGTGACCTTCCAGGACCTGCCGGAGGATCACATGGCCGGAATCATGTGGTATGTCCGGATGTTGTGAGTGTGTGCGTGCGTATGTGCGATATTGTGTGTGTGTGTGTGTGAATATATGCGATCAGATATGTCAGTGTCGGCAGGAGGCAGAGGAGCATGGCGTGCAGCACAGCTGCTGGGAGCGCCCACCGGAGGGCACAGGGAGAAGTGGTGTGTGTGTGTGTGTGTGTGATCTGATGTCAGCCAGACGCAGGGGAGCACAGCTGCAGGGAGATCACAGGGAGAAGTGATTGTGTGTGTGTGTGTGTGTGTGTGTGTGTGTGTGATCTGATGTCAACCAGACGCAGGGGAGGCATGCAGCGTACCTGATGGGAGATCACAGGAGGATCTGGGAGCCATACAGACGCCCTGGGCTGGTAAGGATGACGATCCTGGGATGGGGGGGTCTGCTTTTTGTGGGGGGTAAACTTACCCCCAACCATGTCTCCTCGAGAATAAAACACCCCCTGAAAATAAGACCTAGCACTTTTTTCAGGGCAAAAAAAATATAAGACAGTGTCTTATTTTCGGGGAAACAGGGTACCGTATTTTTCGCTTTATAAGACGCACTTTTGTTTCCCCAAATTTTGGGGGAAAGTAGGGGGTGCGTCTTATAATCCTCCGAATATACGGGAGGGGGGTGTGTATATATATATATATATATATATATATATATATATATATATATATATATATATAATATATATAATATATATATATATATTTATGCATATGCAGAGTCCAGTGGAGGTGCGGGCAGCTCTGGAGCAGTGCTGGGGGCAGGAAAATTGGGAGCGGCAGCGTTTGATCTCCTGCTCCCGCTCATATAATATGCACAGCCGCTGTCCATCAGAAGCGTGGTGCTGAAACTGCATTGCGCTGATGGGCTGGGGGAGCTGCACGTATTATATCTGCCTGTGCTTACCTTTGATCGCACAGGATCCCCCCTCCCCCTGTGTTAGCTATAGCCTCCCGTGCTGCTGCCCATAGTAAAATAATAAACTCTTTACTCACCTCCTCCAGTGTCTGCCCGTCTCCCTCCTGCTGCTGTGATCTTGCACGCATAGATATCTCTCTCTGCTGTCCCGATCACATGACCGGCACTAGAACCAGGAAGTAGGAAGTGCAGGAGACAGGAGGAGCTCAACCCCGAGGAGGGAGACACAAGACAAGACAGTGCTGCAGAAGGTAAGGAAAGAGTTTATTTTACTAAAAGCAGCAACATGGGGGCGATATGTAACAGAGGGTGATGTCTGCCTGCCCCAGTGGGCCTGTCTGCCTGCCCCAGTAAGCCTGTGTGCCAGCCACAGTGGGCCTGTGTGCCAGCCACAGTGGGCCTGTGTGCCAGCCACAGTGGGCCTGTGTGCCAGCCACAGGGGCCGTGTGCCAGCCATAGAGGATGTGTGCCAGCCATAGGGGAAATGTGGCATCACTGGGGGACGTGTTCAATATAAGGTGGCCATATCCAGATTAAGGGGGATAATTTTAGGATGAGGGGGCTATGAGGGACATATACCCTATATTATTTGTTAGACGGACACTGGCATTATAAGACGGACCCCATTTATTAAAAAATTCTCTATTCCTTCACCAAATTTGGGGGTGCGTCTTATAATCAGGTGCGTCTTATAAAGCGAAAAATACGGTATATGGTTTAAATAATTATGATAATTACAAATGTGCACTTTACATATTGTGAAGTAGTACGTTTTGTTAAATTTATTAGCAATGGATGGAGCGGAGTGTGAATTTGTGTCTGCATCTCACAGCAGCAAACCAATTGAGTAGATTTATATAAAATCCTTGTTTAAAATTTTTTTTCCTGTAGAGAATAAATCTTGTGATCTATTTGCTAGAGCTCATTGAATGCTAGTCTAATGCACTGTGTGCAGAATTATTAGGCAAATGAGTATTTGATCACATAATTTTTATACATGTTGTCCTACTCCAAGCTGTATAGGCTTGAGAGCCAACTACCAATTAAAGGGAAGGTGTCGCGTTTTTTTTATTTTTGTATTAAAAATAGTGATTATGAAATCAAGTATTTTTAATACAAAATGAAAATCGCAGCTTATTTAGTTTTTATTTAATTCTAATGTTACTGGAGGCACTGGGGGCTGCCATGGATTTGCTGTGTGTGTAACGACAGTTACTCACTCCTTTTATGGCAGCCCCTGTGGATAGAGAACAGTGGTCGTGATCCGACCCCTTCAGTAACGTTACAGTGGGCGTCTGCTGTGACCTGGACATGCCCCCTTGGCTGTCCAGATCACAGCAGAGGGAGGAGATCAGCGCCATCATTGTGGAGCTCACAGCCATGCTGTTTGCTCCACTTTACACCTGTCACCCACCGGGATGTGTGAGTACGGGTGCCTCTCCCCTCCCCCCGTTACAGTCTCCGATTACACCCCCTCCTTCCGCTCTACCCAGCCCCCGCTACTGCTACCACCGCCCCTCCCCCCGCCGTTACCATCTCCGATGACACCCCCTCCCTCCCTCTGCTCTCCCAAGCCCCAGCTCTGCCCCCCGCTACTGCCGCCGAAAGTTACCGTCTCTAATTACACCCTCTCCCTCCGCTCTACCCGCCGCTGTGTGTGTGTGTTTGTGTGCCACTGCACGTGAGTACCACCGCTGCTACTGTCTTCAAAAACACCCCCCGTTCAACCCCCCCCCCCTTCCTCCTGCCACCTATCGGCCTGTGTGTGTACCGGTGATACTGTCTGCAGGGTTGTGTATCTAATCCTCCTGTGTGAAACTGCTGAGCCGTGTATCTAATCCTATCCTGTGTGATGCTGTCTGCTGAGCCATGTATCTAATCCTATCGTGTGATACTGTCTGCAGGGCTGTATATCTGTCCTCTCCTGTGTGATACTGTCTGCACGGCTGTGTATCTAATCGTCTCCTGTGTGATACTGTCTGCACAGCTGTGTACCTAATCCTATTTTGTGTGATACTGTCTGCACGGCTGTGTATCTAATCCTCTCCTGTGTGATACTGTGTGCTGAGCCGTGTATCTAATCCTATCCTGTGTGATACTGTCTGCTGAGCTGTGTATCTAATCCTGTCCTGGGTGATACTGTCTGCTGAGCTGTGTATCTAATCCTCTCCAGTGTGATACTGTCTACACGGCTGTGTATCTAATCCTCTCCTGTGTGATACTGTCTGCACGGCTGTGTATGTAATCCTCTCCTGTGTGATACTGTCTGCACAGCTGTATATCTAATCCTCTCTTGTGTGATACTGTCTGCTGAGCAGTGTATCTAATCCTGTCCTGGGTGATACTGTCTGCTGAGCTGTGTATCTAATCCTGTCCTGGGTGATACTCCTGCTGTCCTTGGTGACACTTTAGACATTTCTGGTCACCAACAAAATGGCTCTGCACTGTGTCCCTACATGTCATTCTCTGTTATCTGTTGTAAACACTCAGATTAGGAGGGGGGAGGCATGCCATCACACACAGGAGAGCAGACTCCGCCCCACTTTACTGCAGCTGTAATGTGAGCTTTTTATACAGTGGGATTTCTGTAAGATTTCAGAAGCTGCTCCCCCTAGTGTTTAACAGTGGAAAATATCACTTAATTTTTTAAAAAAATTTTGCTCAATTAAAAAAAAATAATATTTAAACAAAACATTATTACTTTAGATTTTTTCAGTTATTGAAATTATTTTTTTTTTTCTGACGATACATTCCCTTTAAGTAAATCAGGTGATGTGCATCTCTGTAATGAGGAGGGGTGTGGTGTAATGACATCAACACCCTATGTTAGGTGTGCTTAATTATTAGGCAGCTTACTTTCCTTTGGCAAAATGGGTCAGAAGAGAGATTTGACGGGCTCTGAAAAGTCCAAAATTGTGAGATGTCTTGCAGAGGGATGCAGCAGTCTTGAAATTGCCAAACCTTTGAAGTGTGATCACCAATCGAGCGTTTCGCGGCAAATAGCCAACAGGGTCGCAAGAAGCGTGTTGGGCAAAAAAGGCACAAAATAACTGCCCTTGAATTGAGGAAAATCAAGCATGAAGCTGCCAAGATGCCATTTGCCACCAATTTGGCCATATTTCAGAGCTACAACATTACTGGAGTATCAAAAAGCACAAGGTGTGCCATACTCAGGGACATGGCCAAGGTAAGGAAGGCTGAAAAACGACCACCTTTAAACAAGAAACATAAGATAAAATGTGAAGACTGGGCCAAGAAATATCTTAAGACTGATTTTTCAAAGGTTTTATGGACTGATGAAATGAGAGTGACTCTTGATGGGCCAGATGGATGGGCTAGAGGCTGGATCAGTAGAGGGCAGAGAGCTCCACTCCGACTCAGACGCCAGCAAGGTGAAGGTGGGGTACTGGTATGGGCTGGTATCATCAACTCCCAGACCTACTGCCAGTTTCTGGAAGACAACTTCTTCAAGCAGTGGTACAGGAAGAAATTAGTATAATTCAAGAAAAACATGATTTTCATGCAGGACATGACAGCTCCATCACATGGATCCAGCTACTCCACAGTGTGGCTGGCCAGTAAAGGTCTAACTCTAAAAGATGAAAAAATGACATGGCCCCCTTGTTCACCTGATCTGAACCCCATAAAGAACCTGTGGTCCCTCAAAATGTAAGATCTACAAGGAGGGAAAACAGTACACCTCTCTGAACAGTGTCTGGGAGGCTGTGGTGGCTGCTGCACGCAATTTTGATCGTAAACAGAGCAAGCAACTGACAGAATCTATGGATGGTAGGCTGTTGGGTGTCATCATAAAGAAAGGTGGCTATATTAGTCAGTTTTTTGGGGTTTGTTTTTGCATGTCAGAAATGTTTATTTCTAAATTTTGTGAAAATAAACAAGTGAGATTGGAATATAGGGAATATATTTGGTTTTTATTAAGTTGCCTAATAATTCAGCACAGTAATAGTTACCTGCACAAACAGATATCCTCCTAAGATAGCCAAATATAAAAAAAAACAAACTTCCAAAAATATTAAGCTTTGATATTTGAGTCTCTTGGGTTGACTGAGAACATAGTTGTTGATCAATAATAATAAAAAAAAAAACCTCTAAAATACAACTTGCCTAATAATTCTGCACACTGTGTATATTGCTCGGTGATATTTATATATTTTTTTTTTCCGTTGTCATTTGAAATATAAGGTTAATAAGAGTGAAAATGATTGCATTTAAATATCTACGTAGTAAAAAATTACCATATAATATAATTTAATGGAATGATTAACTCCATCTAGTGACATTACTATTTGTAGCAGAGAGATATGCAGACATATGTTCACACTTGTGATAAAACAGACATTGCTTTCTATTGCTGCATTAATAGCGTCTTTGTAGAGATCTTTTGAGACATGGAGTCAAATATGATTGTTTCAATTTAATTAGACAATGTGGATATTTACCACATATAAATTTTGATTAAAGTTTCGATATTCTTATATGCCTATAAATATGGGGTAAATATTGATGTTTCACAAAATATTATTTTTTGTTCATTTTTTGTCTATTTATTCAATATTTTGTACAGAGCACGGTATCTTGTATGCTGTAGCGACTGCATGATAATACAGGCCTCACTATTTGGTTGTAAATTTAGTCATTTTGTTTGTGTATGGAAAAGGTTAACAAAATTCCAGTCAGCGGCTCTGTGGTGTTCTGGTCCTGACCGGTTTATTCTGATTTTTGCGCTCCCGAAAGTCCTGAAAACGCGGGGACTTTAAGTATAAAAGTAGCAGCTTTTCCATCAGCTGGCTGTCAGAATATTTCAAGAGCAAGAAGAACAGCTGATGGAGAGTCTGCTACAAGAGTTCATGAAGAGGGCGAGTGAAGACGGCGGAGAAGCCTGGCTTAAATGGTGCCTAGGTGGCCAGCAGAAGCTGAGGAAGCGATGGACTGCAACCCTGCGGTGATTCAACTCGCCGCTCCGGAGGAGATGGCAGCGCTGACTAAAGAAATCCCTGCAAGGAGGAGGTCCCAGAGACGCAGCAGTTTTCGCCAGAAGTTAGCCATTCACCGCAATATGCTGTGGGGTCAAAAAGACGTCGGTCTTCGGCTGAATCTGATTCTTCCTCAGAGAAGTAATTTTAGTAGAATGAGTACTAATAATCCTAATGTTAGGAAAGGATTTTGTTTTGCTTACAATGAATCAAATTGTAAGTTTGCATCTAACTGCAGATTTTGGCATGAGTGTTCCTTCTGCTGGAGCAATCATGATGCCATCAAATTCTTAAAGAAACAAAATCAGGGTAACCAGCAGCAAAGAGTCCATTCTTAAAAGTGGCGACTCCAGTGATGTTACAAAACATGCTGGGATGGTTAGGACGCTATCCAGACAGACAGAAGGCTAATTTAATTCTTGTGGGGTTTTCTAACGGATTTTTTGTTCCAGATTTTAAAGGGTCAGGGTGTGTCTGGGTGGAGAATTTTCTGGCAGTGAGGGGCTTTGATTCGGTAGTAGCTTCCAAAGTAATGAAGGAGATTCAGTTAGGTAGGGTAGCTGGCCCTCTTACTAAACCTGCGTTCCCTAATTTTAGGCTTTCGCCACTTGGTTTGGTTCCTAAAAAAGAAAAAGGTAGTTTTTGGTTAATCCACCACTTATCTTTTCCAAAGTGTGGTTCTTTGAATGAGGAGATTGACCCCAATATAATTTCCGTAAAATATTCATCATTTGACTAGGTGGTAGATTTGGTAAGGGAGGCAGGTAGAGGTGCTTTAATGGCGAAATCTAACATACAGTCAGCATTCAGGTTGCTGCCGGTCAGTCCGAGTGGTTTTAACTGCTTAGGTTTTCAGTTTGGAGGGCATTATTTTTTTGATAGAGAAAACCCCATCGGAAGGCATCTATCTTGTTTTTATTGTAAATAATGTTCATTGTTTTTACATTAGGTAGTACAGTCATGGCCAAAAGTTTTGAGATGACACCAAAATTATTTTTTCACATGATCTGTTGCCCTCTGGTTTTTAATTGTTTGTCTGATGTTTACATCACATACAGAAATATAATTGCAATCATATTATGAGTACCAAAAGGTTATATTGACAGTTAGAATGAGTTAATGCAAGTCAATATTTGCAGTGTTGACCCTTCTTCTTCAGGACCTCTGCAATTCTCCCTGGCATGCTCTCCATCAACTTCTGGACCAAATCCTGACTGATAGCTGTCCATTCTTGCATAAGCAATGCTTGCATTTTGCCAGAATTTGTTGGTTTTTGTTTGTCCACCCGTCTCTTGATGATTGCCCACAAGTTCTCAATGGGATTAAGATCTGGGGAATTTCCAGGCCATGGACCCAAAATCTCTATGTTTTGTTCCATGAGCCATTTAGTGATCACCTTTGCTTTATGGCAAGGTGCTCCATCATGCTGGAAAAGGCATTGTTGGGCGCCAAACTGCTCTTGGACAGTTGGGAGAAGTTGCTCTTGGAGGACATTCTGGTACCATTCTTTATTCATGGCTGTGTTTTTAGGCAAGACTGGGAGTGAGCCGATTCCCTTGGCTGAGAAGCAACCCCACACATGAATCGTTTCAGGATGCTTAACAGTTGGCATGAGACAAGACTGGTGGCAGCGCTCACCTCTTCTTCTCCTAATAAGCTGTTTTCCAGATGTCCCAAACAATCGAAAAGGGAATTCATCTGAGAAAATGACTTTACCCCAGTCCTCAGCAGTCCCTTCCCTGTACCTTTTGCAGAATATCAGTTGGTCCCTGATGTTTTTTCTGGAGAGAAGTGGCTTCTTTGCTGCCCTCCTTGAAACCAGGCCTTGCTCAAAGAGTCTCCGCCTCACAGTGCTTGCAGAAGCACTCGCACCAGCCTGCTGCCATTGCTGAGCTAGCTCGGCACTGCTGGTAGTCCGATCCCGCAGCTGAAACAGTTTTAAGATACGGTCCTGGTGTTTGCTGGTCCTTCTTGGGCACCCTGGAGCCTTTTTGGCAACAATGGAAGCTCTATCCTTGAAGTTTTTGATGATGCGATAGATTGTTGACTGAGGTGCAATCTTTGTAGCTGCAATACTCTCCCCTGTTAGGCCATTTTTGTGCAGAGCAATGATGGCTAAACGTGTTTCTTTAGAGATAACCATGGTTAACTGAAGAGAAACAATGATACCAAGCACCAGCCTCCTTTTAAAGTGTCCAGTGGTGTAATTCTTACTTAATCATGATTGATTGATCGCCAGCCCTGTCTTCATCAACACCCACACCTGTGTTAATGGAACAATCACTAAAGCAATGTTAGCTGCTCCTTTTAAGGCAGGAATGCAATGCTGTTGAAATGTGTTTTGGGGGTTCAAGTTCATTTTCTTAGCCAATATTGACTTTGCAAGTAATTGCTGTTAAGCTGATCACTCTTTCTGACATTCTGGAGTATATGCAAATTGCCATTAGAAAAACTTAAGCAGTAGGCTTTGTAAAAATTAATATTTGTAGCATTCTCAAAACGTTTGGCCATGACTGTAGAGGATGAGTGTAAGGAAGGGAAGGTGTTCCATTACCTAGGTGACTTTTTGTTTGTTGGCAGGGCTAAGTTTGGGGATTGTTTACGTCTTTTAGTTAAATTTCAAGAGTTAATGGGCTTGTTTGGCATTCCTATAGCAGTAGAGAAGACAACTTTGCCCTGTCAGTGCTTGGAATTTTTGGGTATTACGATTGACTCTCATAGGATGGAGTGTAGGTTGCCCCAAGAAAAAGTTGCTAAGTTGGATGCGGAGCTTTCTGATATGACTGGCAGGAGAAAGACAACTTTAAGGAAACGGCAGTCATTGTTAGGGCTTTTGAATTTTAGTTTACAGATTTTTCGATGGGTAGGGTCTTTTCCAGAAGGTTATATGAGACTACTAGGGGATTATCGTCTCCTAGTTCTCATATTTGTTTGACACAGCAGCTTAAGGAAGATTTGTTTATGTGGCGGTACTTTTGTAGGAATTTTAATGGTAAGGCTGTCTGGCAGCAGGAGTTCAGGACTTCTGATGTTTTGCAGTTGTTTTTGGGTCATGACGAGTACGGTTTTGGTGTTTTTTATTAAAGAATTTTTACTTGAGTTTTGGCGCAATTCTTGGAAGGTTAGCGGTGTAATGGGTAATAGTACGGCATTGTCCTTATTTCCAGTTTTGGTGTTAATTGAGGTCTGGGGTGAGAAGTTGTCAAATCAAAGGATTTTGTTATCAGATAGCCGGAATCTGGTATTTTCTATTAACACAATGTCTTCTCAGAATAGTCGGGGAATCAGAATTCTAAGACAGTTGGTTTTAACGTGTCTTAGGTTATAACATTTGGCTAAAAGCGCGGCTTGAGTCAGACAGGGTTAATAAGTTGGCCAATGCTCTGTCTCTGCAGGATCGGGAAGAACACCTTCGTTTGGCACTGATGGCAATCTCTCTCGGGAGTCCGTGCCCAAAAGCTTTATGGAGTGTAGTGGATTAATTGTTTCAGGTATTAAGAGGTCTTTTGCTGATTCAACATGGGCCAGGTATCGGGCTGCATTAGAATGGCAGAATTTTTGTGCTTTTCATAAAGTGGATTGTTTTCAAAGTAATGTGGGTTTAATGCTTGGATTTTTGATGAGAAAGAATTTAGCTGTAGGGTCAGTTTCTAAAGTTTTTTTCAGGTGTGTCCTTTTTCTTGCGGTTGCATGGTCTGTTGTCATTGAAAAGTTTTTTTTCCAGTTCAACAGGCATTGAAAGGTTATAGGAAAAGGATGTGGCTATATATTTGCTTCAATGTTTTTGCGTCAATGCTGTTTAGGGTGGCATTCGTTTTGGCATATTTTGGAGCTTTTAGGGTTAGTGAGTTAGTTTCCGTTAGTAGGAGTAGGTTGTCAGGTTTGATGTTTTCAGATGTTTTGGTTACTGATAAATCATTGAGGATTTTTATCGGTAGGTCAAAATCTGATCAGGAGGATCTAGGGACCCTATATTAGGTTATTTCAGATCAAAGCGTTACAAAATCTATGTCCGTCCAAGGTTGGTGGTATAAATTTTCCTTTATTTCCTTTTGTTGCAGGACCCATTGTCATTTGGGTAGTGGGACACTTACATATTTTGGGCAAAGAGAAAAGCGTCAGGAAGATGTTATGGAGAGAATTTAGATGTTAATATGGAACATTTTAACATTTTGTGGTACATCGTTAGGGGTATGAGATGGGATGGACTGATGGAGATGAGTTGTTTAAAAACATTGTGGCCTTCTCCAAATTTGATCATTTTGCATTTGGGTGGGAATGATATTGGGAAAGTAAAAACTCTTGCTTTAATTGCTGCCATGCGAAGGGAACTTTCAATCATGAGGTCCTGGTTTCCTGATGCGGGTTTGATCTTTTCCGAAGTCTTTCCCCAGTTTACAGTGGAATTGTGACAGGCTGAGGTTCTGGGAGCAAATTCGGAAAAGGATAAACTGCACTATGTAAAGATTTTTACCAGTTATAAATGGGTCAACCTATAGACATTTTGATCTGGAAGGATTTTTGAGTGGCCTTTACAGGGAAGATTTAGTCCATCTGGCAGACGTAGGATTGGACATCTTCAATTTGGGGCTCCAAAATTGTGTTGAGAAATGACTGATATTTGTTAGTTGGGGTGGGCCAAGGCCTGTTGGTCCTTGGCGTGTGGGTAAAGTCGCCAGCTTTACTGGCAAACTGGTGTTTTTTATGGAATGTTGAGAAATTTTAATAAAAATATTGGTTTATTTATTATTTATGCAACCCTTAATAAATGTCACGGCCATTTAATGCCATTTATTTTATTCAAGTGAGGTGTCTTATTTAATAGGTAGGCCTTGTGTTGCTATGTACCATCTATTAACTGCATTCACCTAATATATCTGTTTTAATGCTATGAATTAAATTTTATAACAATATTGGAATTGTAATGAGATGTACAATGTGAATTGGCCCTATATCACGCATGTTCTGTACGATATGTTTGTTGTTAGTCAATACTAACAAGTGTAAAGACATATAAGGCTAAGTTCACACATCCTGTGTTTTCAATCCGTCAGGTCCGTCAGCAACGGATCAGTCATTTTCAAGATGTCAACTGATGCAACTGATGTGTTTTTCACAGGATTCCTTTCACAGGAATCCTGTGAAAAAACGGATCAGTTGCGTCCGTTACATCCGCTGTGCGTCCGTTTTTTGACGGATCAGTCATGATCCGTCTGTGTTTGGGACAGCCCAGTGGGCGTGCCAAGCATGCTGGGCATGCTCAGTAGAGCATGACGGAATCCTGCGCTGGATTCCGTTGTAAGACGGATTACGACGGAATCCAGCACCATAGACATGCATTACAAGCTTGACGGATGGCGACGGATTCCTGCGCGGCGCGTTAATTTTGACGGCCCGAAAAACGTTACATTCTGCGTTGCTCCCCGCTCGGCGGTCAGTCAAAAACGACGGACCGCGACGCAGCGGATGCAACGCAGGGTCATCAGTCGCAATCCGTCACTAATAGAAGTCTATGGGGAAATACAGGATTCCTGCAAAATATTTTGCAGGATTCCGTAATTCCTCAAGGCTACGGATTGTGACTGATGCAAAACACAGGATGTGTGAACTTAGCCTTAGATACATATTGAGCAACATGGATATTGTGTTAATATATACAAATGTATTGATTCATGTGTATAATATATGGTTAATCTTTGTTTTTGTTTTTACAAGGTTATATTTGAATTTATAGATTTGGATATGACTAATCGTTTTTCTGTGTTTTGTCAGTATTTTTATTTTTGTATGTTCCTTCATATTTTGTATCTCAAACTGAATAACATTCATTATCAATGAAAGCAGTCTCCATGGACAAGAAATGGTTAATGCCAAGTGATTATTGAAGGTCTGCACCTGCTTAACCAGAGAGTTTGAAGCTTTAAAAGGAAATCATACATCATAAGATGTTACTTGACAAAGGCCACAACAGCTGGCCGAAACGCGTCATTTGTCAATTTTTTTTCTCCATCATGGAGTTTTTTTTGCCTGACCATTCCTGTAATGTTCATTTTAGTTGAAACCTTGCGGCAATAAACGTTGGAAATCTTACCCTACCTGGCTGAACATCTTACTCCGGAGCACTGGACAAGCTTCCTTTTTCTTCTATTCATTGCCTGCAGGTGGCTGCACTGTTGTCTGAGCAATAGGAGAAATACACACACACCAGGGTGGATAAAAATCAATGTTTTTTTTTAAAAAATAAAAAAAAAAAAAATCGGATTTTTTTTATTTAAATCGGATTTTTTTGTTTTGCTGTATTTTTCAGACTATAAGACGCACGCTGGTTTTAGAGGAGGAAAATAAAACTTTAAGCAAAAAAATGTGGTCATGACACACTGTTATGGGGGTAATGTCCCCAAATTCACTACTAAGGTACCCCATCCTGGTAATGATCCTCCTGCCTTGTATATGATCCTGCTATAAACCCCCATCCTGCTCATATACCAGCATCCTGCTCATATTCCCTCATCCTGTTCATATACCCCCATCCTATTGATATACCCCCCATCCATCCTATTGATATTTCCCCCATCCATCCTGCTCATATACTCCCATCCTGCTCATATACCCCCATCCTGTTCATATACCCCCATCCTGCTCATATACTCCCATCCTGTTCATATACCCCCATCCTGTTCATATACTCCCATCCTGCTATATGCCCCCATCGTGTTCATATACTCCCATCCTGTTCATATACCCCCCATGCATCCTGCTCATATACTGCCATCCTGCTATATGCCCCCATCGTGCTCATATACCATCCTGATATATGGCCTGTATCCTATAGCACAGAGAAAAAAAATAAACGTTTATACTCACCTTTTCCTCACTCCCTCCAGCACCGATCATCTTCCTCTCAGCGGCAATGACCTGTGTGTGTAGAGCCGTTCCCCTACAGCACGCAATGTCTTCCTGTCTGTGCCGATCAGCTGATCAGCACAGATCAGCTGACCGGCATAGACAGGAAGACATCGCGTGCAGCAGGGGGACGGCTCCACACACGGGGACGGATGAGTGTACCGATTCACTGCACCCCGCGCTGATGATGACGCGCGGGGGGCAGTGAATACAGCCGCACATGATCACTCCAGGCTGTAATTGCCAGGGGTGATCATGCGGACCGGCTCTTTACTATGCGCGCGTCCCAGCTCATCCTCCGGCCCACTTGTCAGCGCCGGCTTCAGCGCTGAGAGATGGGCGGGAGGATGGGCGTGCATATGTAATGAGCGGGCCCACGTGGTCACGGCAGGTGCTGCTGCTGCCTGCTCGTGCCCCCGATGACCCGCTCCACCGCAGCACCCTCGTTCCTGGCCGCAGCCCTATAGTCAGACCATAAGACGCACCCCCAACTTTCCCCCAACATTTGGGGGAAAAAAGTGCGTCTTATGGTCCGAAAAATACGGTAAATCAGATTTTTTTTTATTTAAATCGGAGTTTTTTCAATAAACTGCTTTTTGAGGAAAATATTTTACCATCCAAAGGTTCTTCCATCATGAGATAAAGCTGAGTTGTTTAACTCAGTAGAATAAAGGCTGTATATGTGTAACATTCACAATGCCATGCTCTTCCAGAGGTTTCTGTAGGATTAGTGGGCAGTTTCTCTCCTATATTATCACAGACGCTCGCTTTACTTACGCAGTTCTCAAAACTGAATTGGACTCCGCAGAGGTCCCAGCCTCTTCTTCACAGCAAAAATATTACAACATGAACAGAGTTGAGAAAAAGAGAATTTTGTTTACTTACCGTAAATTCTGTTTCTTATAGTTCCGTATTGGGAGACCCAGACAATGGGTGTTTAGCTTCTGCCTCCGGAGGACACACAAAGTACTACACTTAAGTGTAGCTCCTCCCTCTGAGCTTATACACCCCCTGGAGAACCAGATCTAGCCAGTTTAGTGCAAAAGCTGAAGGAGAATAGCCACCCACAAGTAAAAACAGAGCAAGAGCCGTAACAACCGGAGACTCTGTCCACGACAACAGCCGGTGATAACACGCGGAACAAGAAGTTGCCAACAGGCAACAGGGAGGGAGCTGGGTCTCCCAATACGGAACTATAAGAAAAAGAATTTACGGTAAGTAAACAAAATTCTCTTTTTCTTTATCGTTCCTATGGGAGACCTAGACAATGGGACGTCTCAAAGCAGTCCATGGGTGGGAAGAAACAGAAAAACTAAGAAGTAGGCGGAGCCTAACTTCACAAATGGGCGACAGCCGCCTGAAGGATGCGTCTGCCCAAGCTCGCATCTGCCGAAGCATGAGCATGCACTTGGTAGTGCTTTGAAAAGGTATGCAGGCTAGTCCAAGTGGCAGCCTGACAGACTTGTTGAGCCGTAGCCTGGTGCCTGAAAGCCCAAGAGGCACCGACAGCTCTGGTCGAGTGTGCCTTGATCCCCGGCGGGGGAGGCACCTGAGAACACTGGTAGGCATCCGAAATGGTCGACCTAATCCAACGGGCTAAGGTCGGCTTAGAAGCAGAGAGGCCCTTGCGCCGACCTGTGGTTAGCACAAAAAGAGAGGTGCACCGCCTAAGAGCAGCGGTGCGAGACACATAGATCTGGAGAGCACGCACCAGATCCAGAGTATGCAACGCTTTTTCAAAGCGATGAACAGGTGCCGGACAAAAGGAAGGTAGGGTAATGTCCTGTTTAAGGTGGAAAGGAGAGACCACCTTAGGAAGAAAGTCCGGAGTCGGACGGAGAACCACCTTATCTTGATGAAAAAAACAAAAAAGGTGACTCCGAAGAGAGCGCAGCCAAATCGGAGACTCTCCTGAGGGAAGTTATGGCCACTAGAAAGACCACTTTCTGTGAAAGACTATGCAAATAGACCTCCCTAAGAGGCTCAAAGGGGGGTTTCTGCAAAACCGTGAGAACCAAATTGAGGTCTCAGGGATCCAAGGGCCGCCGGTAAGGTGGAATGATGTGAGACGCGCCCTGCATGAAGGTGCGGACCTGAGCCAGCCGGGCGATACGCCGCTGGAACAGTACTGACAGAGCCGAGACTTGTCCCTTGAGAGAGTTGAGGGACAGTCCCAGCTGCAGACCGGACTGTAGAAAGGACAGAAGGGTCGGCAAGGAAAAAGGCCAAGGAGGATGGCCGGAAGAGCGACACCAGGACAGGAAAATTTTCCAAGTCCTGTGATAGATCTTGGCGGAGGAAGACTTACGGGACCTTGTGAGAGAAGGTCTGGACGGTCCGGAAGATGCCAAGGCACCTCTACGGACAGAAGGAGCAGGTCTGGGTACCAAGCTCGCCTGGGCCAGTCCGGAGCAATGAGGATGACTCGACGGCTCTCCATTCTGATCTTGCACAGGACTCTGGGCATGAGAGCTGGAAACACGTAGGACAGACGAAACTGGGACCAGTCTTGAACCAGAGCGTCCGCGGCGAATGCCTGAGGATCGTGGGAGCGAGCCACATAAACGGGAACTTTGTGGTTGTAACGGGATGCCATTAGGTCCACGTCCGGAGTGCCCCATTTGTGGCAGATTGAGAGAAAAACTGCCGGATGCAGTTTTCCACGCCTGGAATGTGGACTGCGGATATGGTGGACTTGGAGTCCTCCGCCCATTGAAGGATGCGTTGTACCTCCAACATTGCCAGGCGGCTGCGTGTCCCGCCTTGGTGATTGATGTAGGCGACCGCTGTCGCGTTGTCCGATTGGACTCGAATGTGCCTGCCCGCCAACAGGTGGTGAAAGGCTAGGAGAGCTAGAAGCATAGCTCTGGTTTCCAGCACATTGATTGAAAGGGCTGACTCGGACGGAGTCCAAGTGCCCTGAGCTCTGTGATGGAGATGTACCGCTCCCCAGCCGGATAGGCTGGCATCCGTGGTGAGAATCACCCAGGACGGAGTCAGGAAAGAGCGCCCTTGGGACAGAGAGGGGTCGAAGCCACCACTGAAGAGAGCTCCTGGTCCGTGGCGACAGAGCCACTAACCTCTGTAAGGAGGAAGCCCGCTTGTCCCAACAGCGGAGAATGTCCAGCTGCAGAGGACGCAGATGGAACTGGGCAAAGGGAACCGCCTCCATGGAGGCCACCATCTGACCCAGCACCTGCATCAGGCGCCTGAGAGAATAACGGCGGGGCCTCAGCAGAGAGCGCACCGCCAGTTGGAGGGACTGCTGTTTGCCGGCACTTGTGAAGTTGCCCTTAGTCAGAGTCTCGAACTGCATCCCTAGGTACGTGAGACTCTGGGTCGGAGTCAGAGTGGATTTGGGAAGATTGACAATCCACCCGAATTGGGCTAGAGTGGCAAGAGTGAGCGAGACACTCCGCTGACAGTCTGCACTGGATGAAGCCTTGACTAGAAGGTCGTCCAGGTAAGGAATCACTGCCAACCCCTGGAGGTGCAGAACCGCAATCACTGCTGCCATGACCTTGGTGAATACCCGAGGGGCCGTGGCTAACCCGAAGGGGAGAGCCACGAATTGGAAATGTTCCTCTCCGATTGCAAAACGTAGCCAACGCTGGTGTGAAACTGCAATTGGCACATGCAGATAGGCATCCCTGATGTCGATGGATGCCAGGAAATCCCCTTGGGTCATTGAGGCAATGACTGATCGCAGAGACTCCATGCGAAAATGCTGCACCTGAACATGCTTGTTGAGAAGCTTGAGATCCAGGATGGGCCGGAAGGAACAGTCCTTTTTGGGGACTAGGAAGAGATTTGAGTAGAAACCTCTGAACCGTTCCCATGCGGGAACCGGCACAATTACTCTGTTGGCCTGCAAGGATGCCACGGCCTGAGAGAAGGCGGCGGCCTTGGAGCAGAGGGGAGTTGACAGAAAAAAATCTGTTTGGCGGGCTGGAAGAGAATTCTATCCTGTAGCCGTGGGAGATGATATCCCGCACCCACTGATCGGAGACGTGTTGAAACCACGCGTCGCCAAAGTGGGAGAGCCTGCCACCGACTAAGGATGCTGCTGGAGCGGGCAGATAGTCACGAGGACGCTGCCTTGGCCGCAGCACCTCCTGCGGTCTTTTGTGGACGCGCTTTTGGGCGCCAGTTGGATTTCTGGTCTTTGGCTGAGTTAGTGGACGAGGCCGAGGGCTTAGAGGACGACCAGTTGGAGGAACGAAAGGAACGAAACCTCGACTGATTCCTGCCCTGGACAGGTTTTCTGGTTTTGGTTTGTGGCATGGAAGTACTCTTCCCGCCAGTAGCTTCCTTAATAATTTCATCCAGCTGTTCACCGAACAGCCAGGACCCAGCAAAAGGGAGTCCAGCAAGGTACTTCTTTGAAGAAGCATCTGCCTTCCACTCTCGAAGCCACAAGATCCTGCGGATAGCGAGGGAATTAGCCGAAGCCACCGCAGTGCAGTGAGAAGCCTCCAGCATGGCAGACATGGCATAGGATGAAAAAGCTGAAGCTTAGGAAGTCAAGGAAACCATTTCGGGCATAGATTCCCTGGAAAGGGAATGCATCTCCTCTAGAGAAGCAGATATGGCTTTGAGAGCCCACACTTCTGCAAAAGTCGGGGAGAACGAGGCCCCTGCCGCTTCATATACAGATTTGGCCAGAAGGTCAATCTGGCGGTCAGTGGAATCCTTAAGAGAGGTGCCATCAGCCACTGATACAACGGTCCGGGCTGAGAGTCTAGACACCGGGGGGTCTACCTTTGGTGAATGAGCCCACTCCTTGACCACCTCAGATGGAAAGGGAAAACTGTCATCAGAACCACGCTTTGGGAAGCGTTTGTCAGGACAGGCCCTTGGCTTGGTCACAGCGGCCTGAAAACTGGAGTGGTTAAAGAACACACTCTTTGCCCTTTTAGGCAAGGTAAACTGGTGCTTTTCTGCCAGAGAGGGTTGTTCCTCTGATACTGGCGGATTGAGATCCAGTACGGAATTAATGGACGCAATCAAATCACTAACATCTGAGTCACTTTCGGACAGATCAATGGGGTATATGGAGTTAGCCTCCGAGCCCCCAGTAAAGGCGTCCTGCGAGTCAGCTCCTGAATCAGAGCCGCGGGACGAGGAAGGAGAGGGAACCCTGTGTCTCTTCTGAGAAGGACGGGGTCTGGGACCAGATGATGAACCCTCTGTGAGCTCCGGTCCTGAGAGACCCCTAGCAGCAGAGGCACCCTGTGAAGGGGACTGATGCATGTTCAGCAAAGTCCTGGACATATGTCCCATGGAGTCAGCAAAAGACTGGGAGATAGACCTAGAAAAGGCTTCTACCCAAGCCGGGGTTTCAGCCACAGGAGCAGGAGCAGCCTGAGAGACCCCTGGGAGTGAGACTCCAGGCTGAGGCACCGTCAGGTTAGAGCAGGCATCACAATGTGGATAGGTGCTCGATTCAGGCAGTAGGAGCTTACAGGCAGTAGGAGCTTACATGCAGTGCATACTGAATACAGCTTTGGAGCCTTGCTCCTCGTGTGAGACATGCTGCTGGAGTGGGGGCTCTGCCAGAGAATGACCCCCAGAGAGTATATACAGAGGTCCACAACCAGAGGTTGTGGCTTACCAGACCGCTGGAGCGGTGTTGTGTGCCCTCCAGATCCCGAAGCCCAGACCCCAAGCACCTCAGCAGGGATGCTGCAGACCAGCGCTGCAATGACTGATCGCAGGGGGAACGCTGAGAAAATGGCCGCCGGAGCAAAGAGAGGGGGCGGGACTTGCTTAAGGAGCGGGATCTGGAGGGCCATAGAGACCTACAGGGGAGGGGACATACACTGCAGTGAGGAGTGTCCCTCCCCTGTACAGAACGGCCGCCGGGCGGAGCCGAACCTGTCCCTCTGCATGAATGACATGCGAGGGCAGAGAAACCGAAACTAGGCCTCCGGCGAAGCCGGGGCCTAAATTTGAGCGGTACGGCCGGCGCGCAAGCACCATCGGCGCGGTTCTCAGGCGACAGCCAGAGAACCCGCCGGAAATGTCATAAAACACAAACAGCACACTCTCCCACAACAATAAAGTACAGGGACCCCCAAATATAAACGTCTCAGGTACTTAGCTTGCTGAGACGCAGGGTTCCAAGTCCCTGGGGATGAGTGCTCCGGTCCAGCAGGGTCCTGAAGGGCTGCGGATGGAGACCGGTCTCCTGCAAAGCATGGAGAACCGTGCTGGCTCCCACTTCAAGCCAGAGCCCAGGAGGGATGGTGAAGGAGCGCGGCATGTAAGGCTCCAGCCTTGGAATCAACCTTAACAACACCGCCGACACAGTGGGGTGAGAAGGGACATGCCGGGGGTCCAGACTTGGACCCGCTTTTCTTCAAACTCTTTCCAAAAATCAAAAATCAGATGAGAATGCATGTGTGGATGTATGCCTCCTGAACACAAAGCGATAAACTGGCTAGATCTGGTTCTCCAGGGGGTGTATAAGCTCAGAGGGAGGAGCTACACTTTTAAGTGTAGTACTTTGTGTGTCCTCCGGAGGCAGAAGCTAAACACCCATTGTCTGGGTCTCCCATAGGAACGATAAAGAAAAAGACCTTAATCCTATTGTTCTACAAACCTATGAATACAGAATCAACCCCTTCAGTGCCAAGTCCAAGAAGTTAGACAATATGTTTCTGATTGTTTGGAGTGGAATAGATCTGCACAACACAAGAAGAATGTGAATCTAAGTGTGAGGAGGAGGAAGGGCAAGCAGACAAGAAAATGAAAGTGAAACTTTGAGCACAATACTGCAGCATAGCCACAGACAGACAAGTCTGGATCTGTTTGTGTGTACGATCTGAGGTTTATTACATTCTTTCCTTATAATGGCAGCAGGCCGTAAAAGAGAGCCAGTTTGGGAATATTTTAATGAAGCTCCTTCGCCTATCGGTAAGGCAGGCATGCGTGCAAAATGCAAACGATGCAACAAAGAGATGCAAGGCCTGGTGGCGCGAATGAGGCAACATTATGAGAAGTGCAGTGATGAAGATGACCAAAGAAACACTTCTGAACAGGCAGGATCTTTCAGGTTGGTAAACATTTTTATTGAATCCTATTTCTAAAGACTGAACTGTCATGTGTGAGAAAAATTATTTTCTTATTATTACTGCATGTTACTGTCATTTGGTAGTTCTGAAGAAAAACAAATATTCCTTTTGGGGCAGTGATGTGTTGTGTACAATAAGCAGAAATTGTATAATAAACAATAAAATAACAGCATTGACTTTTTTTGTTTAGGGGAATTCATGGATTCTGGAAACTATCCACCTCCAAGATCACCATCATCCTGTTCTACAGTTTCAGAGTTATCCATCCAGGATAGTGCTTCATTAGCAGCAGCAGCATCATCAGACACCCACAGCCACATATCACCATCACCCAAAAGGAAGAAAAAAACCTTTACCTCCTGGAACCACCATAGATAGGCTTGTGATAAGAACTAGCAGATTAGAAAAAGAGTTGATTGATGAAAAAATTGCCCAGTTTATTTATGCAACGAACTCTTCTTTCCGTCTGACTGAGAACCCACATTTCATTAATATGGTTCAGTCACTGAGACCAGGATACAGTCCACCCAGCAGAGCTGATGTTGTAGGGAAACTGCTGGATCAAGTGTATGACAGAGAAATGGAGCAATGTGCAACAGCTCTGGAGGGTAAAATTGTTAACCTAAGTATTGATGGGTGGAGTAATGTCCACAATGATCCTATTGTATGTGCTTGTATAACAACAGAAGAAGGTAAAGTCTTCCTTGCACAAACAACTGATACGTCAGGAAATGCACACACAGCAGAATACTTACAAGAAGCGGCAGTAAAAGCTATAACGACATGTGAACAAAAATTCAAATGTCTAGTACGCAGTTTGGTCACTGACAATGCTGCAAACGTATCCAAGATGAGAAGAGAGTTAGAAGAGCAGGGAGGTAATACAAAGCTGCTAATAACATATGGTTGCAGTGCTCATTTGCTGCACCTCTTAGCCAAAGACTTAAGTGTTCCAGAAATAAAGGCTAATGTTGTTGAAATTGCTAAATACTTCCATAATAATCATTTTGCTGCAGCAGCTCTGAAAAGGATGGGTGGAACCAAGCTAACGCTCCCACAAGATGTTAGATGGAACTCTGTGGTGGACTGTTTTGAGCAGTATATCAAAAACTGGCCTATTCTGATGACACTTTGTGAAGAAAATCGAGATAAAATAGATGGCACTGTCACGGCCAAAATCCTCAACATTGGGCTTAAGAGAAATGTTGAACATATTGCTGAGCTTCCTGAAACCCATCTCTCAAGCTTTAAACAAAATACAGAAAAATAGCTGTTTTATTGCGGATGCTGTTGAAATTTGGAAGGAACTGAGTGAACACTTAAAAACAGAACTACACATGGACAGAATTAAATTACAAGCAGTAAACAAACGAATGGGACAAGCACTGACTCCAGCTCATTTTTGGCAAATATTGTCAATATCCAATATCAGGGTCAAAACCTAAGTGCTGAGTAAGAGGAGTTAGCTATGACATGGGTATCCAGCAATCATCCATCTTTAATGCCAACTATAATAAACTTCAGAGCTAACCATTCAAGAAATATATGTTTGCTGAAGATATTTTAAAGGAAGGTCACACCAGTAAACTGGTGGAAGTCACTTAAGCGCTTGGATTTAGAGACTGTTCAAGTAATGATTTCCCTTTTAACAGCAGTAGCTTCTTCTGCAGGCGTTGAAAGAATATTCTCTTCCTTTGGACTCATTCATTCTAAATTGAGAAATCGGTTGGGACCCAATAAAGCAGGAAAGCTTGTTTTTCTTTTCCAGATTATGAATAGGAACAAAGAAGATGATGATGATGAAGATGACAAGTGAGCTACAGCGGACAGCAGGGACAGTAGTATTTAAGTTTTTCATGTGTCGGCTGGGCTGACAGTCTAAGTTTCTTAAAATATATATATATTTTGTTTAGCCAAATTAGTTAACAAACATGGATGTTTGTTTAAGCAAATAACTTAGGCTGTAATGTTGTTATTGTTTCAGTTGAATAAATCTATTTAAATTGTTATTAAGGTCAGGATTATTTTTCTCCTTCCTAAGTACAACAGAACAGTGGTGTCCAAATATGAATGATTAACCCATTAAACTGGGGAGAAAAAAGTAATATAAAAAGTGATTCTAAAAATCTTCATCTACTTGCATGTTAAAGTAGCAAGAACTAGTTTAGGTAGAAACTTTGATTTAAATCACTGATTTAAATAAAGCCTTACTGACTAGCGATTTAAATCGTGATTTAAATCAGTTAGATTTAAATCACATCCACCCTGAGACAGACACACACACACACACACACACACACACACACACTACAGAGGGTGAGTTGATCTTCATATCTTGCGGACATATCATGACAGGTATGGAATGGGGTGCGTCTAGTCACAGTAGCCAGGCAGATTGCCGCTCTGATTTTAAGACATAACTTATTGTACCTTCTGTATACTTTCACCCCTTTATTAACCCAAAAACACCCAGGTCCAACGGAATCCACACAAGGTCCCATGACCATTCTGTCTGTGCTACATTACTGAAGGCACAACATGTGGGCACAGAACATAACCACCCGGTGTGAGCTTTAGGCAGCGACTGAGCTGCAGTGATGACTTCACTCAGGTTATTTGCGCTCACAGCTAGAGGGTCCCACAGTCCTCCACCTGTGACCGCAGGTAACTGGACCTCAGGTGGGGTCACAGTTCAGACCTGCATCTCCTGACCGAAAACAGCATACGGGGGGCGATTGCGAAGAGATTCAGATCTGGTACTAAAATTTCTACACCATATTCCTGCACACAATCTATACCTCCTTGCAAAAAATGCATCAAAACACCATGCGGTTTTGATTCAATAGATTTGATTTTTTTGCCAGGAGGTATAGATTGGGTGCTGGAATATGGTGTAAAAATTTCAGCACCAGATCTGCATCTTTTGGCCTAAAAAAATATTTTGCCACCATTTTGGTGCAGTTTTCTGGCAGGAGATGCAAATTTGGTGCTAAAAGCACAAGCGTTTTTATTGGTTTTCTGCCAAGAAATGCAGATTTGGTGAAGAAATTTCTGCAACCAAATACTCAACGTGTGCACATTTTCTAATCCAGTAATTCAGCATAGAGTTTGACTACATTTGAGGTCACAGCTGGGGTTCCTACAGTACCCCAGCTGTGTCTTCAGGTAAATTCACCTGAGGTGAACTTATTGACCTCATCCTCTTGGCAGATAAACGTACCAAAAACCGCATGCATTTTTTAGGTGGTTTAGATGCGTTTTTCTCCTTTATGCAGATTTAGTGCAGAAATATCTGCAACCAAATACTCAACTTGCGCACATTGCCTGATCCGGTAATCCGACATGGAGTTTAAGGACTTCACCTGAGGGGAGGTCAATAAGCTTCTTAGGTGAATTCGCCTGAGGTCAGAGCTGGAGTACCATGGGAAACCCAGTTGTGATCTCAGGTGAACTCATTGACATTGCCGCTTACAGCTGCAGCTCTGACACCATAGTAATTGGTCATGTTTTCCAATATGACCTCAGGATTAGCAGAGCTGGGTTAGTTGTGGGGTGGATTACATCAGACCTGCAGGGGTGTTTTGAGGGTTAAGTTAGAGACAGAGGGTGGTTTGTTTGTTTGAAATAAAGGATATTTGTTTGTGTTTTGTTTCATTTTACTTACACAAGTAGTAATGGGGGCCTCCATTACTTACCTTGGGATTGATGATAGCTGTGATTTTTTTTTTTTTTTTTTCAAAAATCCCTTATTACCCCAATTGCTAATGCACCAGGGCAATCAGGATCAACTGGGTTAAGCATCAGAATTGGCGCACCTAATGGACATGCCAATTCTGGGGCAGCTGTGGGCTGCTATTTTCAGGTTGGAGAAAGTGCAATAACCATGGGTCGCTGCAGTCTGAGAATACCAGTCCCCAGCTGTCCGCTTTATCTTGGCCGGGTATCAAAATGGACGGGGTGGGGGGCACACACTGCCTTTTAATTAATTTCAGTAAAGCCGCTTGGGATCCCTTGTATTTTGATACGCACCCAATATAACGCATACCGCTGGGGCTGCAGCCTCCAGCAGTCTGCTTCATCTGTACTGGGTATCAAAATACAGGGGACACTCTGCTGTGTGTTTTCTAATTTACTTTTAAATTAAACTTTTAAATTACTTCTAATTTACACTCCAGCTCCAGGACCCAGACAGCTATTGGCTTCTCAAACCAGACTTAAAAAAAAAAAATACAGCCGGAGCCGCTGAACCCCGAACATCTGTGGGTTCGCCCATGTCTACTCCAGTCTGGTTCCTGGGTAATGCATGGGATAATGGGAGTGTATAAGAATGTGAGGGATGGGGCCTGGCAACTAACTGCAAAAAAATGAAAATATCACATTCATTGAAGAAATATTTACAAAATGGCGAATGGTAAAAAAAAAAATTTATAGTGCGTGAAAAATTCCACACACAAATGTCTTTTCATGCATTAGGAATTTTTAACTATTTCCGGTTTTAAATATACAGTATTTCTCCAATAATGTGATGTTTTAATTTACATTTTTTTTTTACGGTTGGACTCCTTCCTTCAATTTTCTATGCACTGTACACAGTGTATTTAGCCAGTGTCAGCACCTACTACAGCTCACTTTTTACTTCCCTTGCCTTTTTTGGGATGCGGGAGGAACGGCATGTGAGCAAGTTGACAACACACGTACATACAAGCAGATATTGTCCTGATCGGATTAAGGACCGAGGACCAAATGTCAAGACACCTTGGCTATCATCTGCATTTTTAATGTGTGGTCTCTGTGGGTGTAGTATCAACCTACAGAAGGACAAGGCCTCTTTGCATGAAAGGCTTGACATTGGGGACACCTTCAAGGAGGGAATACACTTGAGTCACTGCACCCAGCATAACTGGTTTTCTGGTTTAGAATTGTTAGGCTATGTGCGCACTAGAAAATGGACTAAAGAAAAATCAGCACCCTCTGGCAGAATACCGCACCTGCAGCAAACACAGTGGTAAAACCGCAGCAGCGTTTTTGCCGTGGTTTTGTACCATTATCTATGGCAACCTGCAGAAAAGAAGTGACATACTCATTCTTTTTGCTGCAGAAATTCTGCAGCAAAAACTGCAGGGGAAAAAAAACGCAGTGTGCGCACACCATTTTTTTTTTTTTTTACCATAGGTTTTGCTGAGCAAGGACTGCAGAAAGGTTATGAACATTTTCTGCAGCAAAAACTGCAGCGTGTGCACAGGGCCTTAGAGGTTTTTAGAATGCATGTGATGTGTTTTGTGCATTTTATTCATAGTGACATCACATGGCTTGATGGCCATAATCATACATTTTACCGCATACACAGTCAAGCGGGAGGACCAGGGATAAAATCAACATATTACACAATTCTCTCTGGGCAAAGTTTGTACTGTACATACCGGATTCAGCTCTGCTCCAGCGTTGCTAGTGCTTGGTCTGTTGGTTATAGTCCAGGCTATATGTGCTTTCTGTTCAATATACTGTAATTCCAAATACCCTGTATAGCCATACAGTTAAATAATTGAACTCCATTGATGCGTAGATCCTAAACTCCACTTAGTGGTAGATAAAATTCTACCATTTAAATAGGTGGCGCTGCGCTATAGTTTGTCTCCATTCCTGGAGTGATAATTTGAATTTTTACCATTTAAAAGGTAATGTCATCAGAAAAGGACCTATTTTTTAAATCAGTTTTACAGTCGTTATGTCCAATTGTGGATGATTAATAAGCAATCTGGGATAATTGCTTATATACTGGATGTCCATCAGAAATAAATACATCTTACGTATTGGTATTTTATCTATCTTGTATTATAAAATTGATTCATTTTCAATTGCACATTTTTGTATATGCAGGTGAGAGCAATTCACCCCTTTTTCCCCTTACATATGAGGCATAATTAAGGCATCCTAGCCGACGTGGTAATGTGTTAAGCTCCGTTGCTAGGCAGGACTTGAGTAAGAATAGAGTGACAGTGTACCCTTAATGCTCTCTGCACCAAGCATAGAATTGTAATTACCATATTTTTCATTTTATAAGATGCACCCCAAATTTAGAGGGGAAAAAAAAAAATATGGGGTCAGTCTTCTAATCCAGTGTCTTACCAAAGGGGGGTGGGTGGAGCAGGGTCGGAGGAGGCAGGGGCAGTGCTGGAGTAGGGTGATGCCGCCATCGGTGCAGGTGGTGTCCCAGATGCTCGCGGTGGACGGTGGTGCTGAGAGGCTCTGCTGAGCTGTGGGCGGTTCAAAGAAATGACGCCTAAAGTCGGCGTGTGCACAGATTGAGCTATCGGCTCAATCACAAGCCTAGATCTCATCTGCACACACGCCATTTTCCTTAAGTCCGCTGCTGGGAGATCCAGGGGCCAGAGGCGGCGCTTGTGCAGATGAGATCTTGAGCCGAGAACCTATCTGCACACACACTGCCTCCGGGCGGCATTATTTGAAACCCACACCACCGACATTCAGGATGGCAGCCCCTGTCTCACAGTCCACAGTGTGCCGAAGCAGAGCCCGCAGTACAGCCCAGTGCACAGCCCACAGCATCGCTCCCGCTTCCTGTGACCCCTCTTCAGTGCCCCCATGGTAAGCTAGATTTGGCTTATAAAAGACGCACCCCTCATTTTCCTCAAAAATATTTGAGGAAAAGTGTCTTATAATCTGAAAAATACAGTATTTGTTATGAAATGCTTGCATTTGACTAGTATCTCTCATTTTTAATGAAATTAAAGAAGAAGTTGTCAAACAACCTCTCACCATTTTTTAGATTATAAACCAAAAGTATCACCTTCTGCAGCTCCTGGGCTGCATTCTATGAAGGTGCACCTTGTTGCTGGCTCCCCTTGCAGACCTCAGAAATAACTTTATAAATTCAGATCGCCACATATGCTAATGACCTGTTTGGGTCGGATGGGCATGCATGGCATGAGCATGGTCATTTTCGGCTCCTGTCCCTCCTTCTGGCCTTGTTCGGCATCCTCCTTTCATGATTGACAAGGATGACGCCTGTGTCATCATCCACGTTGCTCTGCCAAATCTCGCACCTGTCCAGTCATTCCTCGTAAGGTCTTTGTGTAGGCGCGAGATTATGGTCGGCGATGTGATGACTGAGACGGCAAACAAGGCCAGAAGGAGGGACAGGAACTGAAAATGAGCACACCCATCCGACCCAAACAGGTCATTAGCATACGTGGTGGTCAGATTTTATAAAGCTATTTCAGAGGTCTGTAAGGCGAGTCAGCAACAAGGTGCACTTTCATAGAATGCAGCACAGGAGCTGCAGAAGGTGATACTTTTGGTTTAATACCGAAAAAAACAGGTGACAGGTTCCCTTTAAAGGGAAGGTGTCGTCCAAAAAAATAAAACATTCAATAACTGAAAAAAATGTGAAGTATTAATGTTTGTTTTGTTTAAATATTTATTTTTAATTGAGCAAAATAAAAAAAAATTAAAGTTTTCCACTCAAACACTACGGGGGAGCAGCTGCAGAAATCCTGCAGCAGAGCTACTGTAGAACTAGGTCACATTACAGCTGCAGTAAAAGTGGGTGGAATCTTCTCTCCTGTGTGTGATGTCACAGCTCCCCCTCCCAATCTGGGTGTTTCCAAAAGGCCAAAAGGATAAGAGAAGATGAAGTTTAGGATCACAGTGCAGAGCCATTTTGTTGGTGACCACAAATGTCTAAAGTGTCACCAAGGACAGCTGCATAGTGCTCCCCACATAGCGCTCTGCACGCCTCGGTCCAGAAATGCTCTGCCGCATGCATGCCCACCCGCAATGTTCTGCCACATGCAGGCCCGCAATGCTCTGCCACACGCACAGACAATGTTCTGCCACATACATGCACACAATGCTCTGTCACATGCACACCTGCCGGCAATGCTCTGCCACACGCATGCACACACAATGTTTTAACACATGTCCGTCCGCAATGCTCTGCATGCACGCATGATCTGCATGCAAGCACACCCACCTGCATGCCCACACGCAATGCTCTGCATGCACGCAGCCAGTGGCGTAACTAGAGTTTGATGGGCCCCGATGCAAAGTTCAGACCTAGGCCCCCCTCCACGTACATAGACAGTTGGGGTACGAGATAATTAAACTGACACTTGGGCTACAGGATCATGATGCTGACATATGGCTGCGGGAGCATCGGAAGCGATATGCTAATGACCCTCTGCTGCGGTGTCAGCCGAGGGTCATGCGACTGTGATGCGATCTTGCAATCGCATCACAGTAGCGGAGAAGATGGAGGGAGCACTTTCTCGTTGTCTCTCTCTGCGTGCACCGCACTGCAGTCGCATAACATGCGAGTGCAGTGCGATTTTACACACGCGTGAGCAGACACTCTGTGCAAAATGCAGCATGCTGCGATTGCACAGAGCACGATTCATGTGGAGAAAAAGACAGGACAAAGGAAACTGTCTCATTGATTAACACTGGTGTGAGTGCAATCTGATTTTTTATCGGATTGCACTCACCCATGAAAATCGCAGATGGAAAAGAGCCCTTAAGTATAGAGTCGGAGCGTGACTATCAGAGTGAATGCCCTGGGGGCTACCATAAAGGAGGCGAGTAATGTAATGTAGTTACACAGCAAATCCAAGATGGCAGCCCCAAGGGCTTCAGTAAAACTAGAATTAATAAAAACTAAATAAACAGTTTAATTTTGTATTAAAAATACTTGATTTCATAATCACTATTAATACAAAAATAAAAACCGCAACACCTTCCCTTTACGCTAATCAGTGCTGTATTGTCATAAACTACATTTTTTTTTATTTTCTAACTTTTCTTCCTCTTGAATGATCACTATTTACCTGCATCTCAACCAAACTTAACTTTTTTCTGTACATGGTTGCCAAACCTCAGTCAGAGCTGGCACCGCCCTACCTCACTGTCCAGCCCCGCCCTCTGCACACTCATTGGCTGTCAGTATTCTGCTCAGCAGAAACCTGTAGCAAAGGAAACTATGGGCACATATGTAGTAATGTGCCCATCCTATAGTAGTGCCCCATCCTGTAATAATGTGCTCCATTCTTGTGCTCATCTTGTAATAATGCCCCCATCCTGTAGTTTTGTTTTTCACCTCTCCTCCGTTCCCTCGGTGTCCTCTTGTGACCGCAGCCCCCTTGATGAATGCTGCCAGTGCAGGGGGCCACCGCTGACAGACGTGGCCCGCCTGCAGTCCCCTTGATGAACGTTGCCTGTGCAGGGGCCACCGCTTTATAATCAGATGACAAATTTCCGGGCGCTGCGCAGGGACGAGCTCTCTATACAGCTTCTCCAGTGATCAGCTGCTGCCTCTGATTGGCCGGTGGCTGATCATTGCAATAGCTATATAGAGAGCTGGCATCTGCGCAGTGCCCGGAAATCAGTCATTGATATAACTCGCTGACTGCACAGGTCCCCAACACAGGCAGCGATCAAGAAGGCCACAGGCCTGCGGGCAGCATACTTGAGACCACTGCACTGCACTATGGAATGTGTTGGGAGGGTGAAGGGGAAGGGGGGCGGGTGAGGACACAATGCACTGTACTTGCCCAGCAGGGCAGCAAGACGTCTGCTTTGATGCCCGTCAACAAGCTCCTGCCCCTGTCAACGTGGTGTGACAGGAAGCAGCAAAATCCTGGCAGGAGCAGTCACATGACCGCTCTAAGGCGGGGGAGAGGGACTGACAGCAGGGCAGGTAAGTAGATGCTATCTACTTACCTGCCCCCATGTAGCCGAAAGTGAAATGACAAAAAAAAAAAAAGGCAAAATAAGCCGGATAAGCCTTTAAGTTATATTTTAAGGTTGAAATATTTGGTGATCGTGTGGATATAATATATCATTACAATATTTTATGGTTCTGTAGAATCTAAATTTTAACCCTTTAGCAAAATAGAAGAAATTTTGATAAATTTTGCTGACAAAGGAAATGTTGTATATTTGTGTGGTATGACTATCTGGCTTAATGGTAGAAGCAGTCAAACTTTGAAAGTTGCATATTTCTATAACTGTCAAATTTGATATTTTCATTAACAAAAAGCCCAACACATTGTACTATACATTGTATAGTAAGTTTAGAGCAATGTGTCACAAGAAAAAAAAAAAATCTCATATGTTGAAGCATTCCAGTGATCACAAAGTGACATGTGAGATTTGAAAAATGGTGTCAGTTAGGCCTTGTGCGCATGCTGCGTTTTTTGGGTTGCAGTTTTGTTCCCAAAACTGCATGCATTTCCTCCCCCAGCAAAGTCAATGAGATTTCAGTTTTTCTGTCCACACGTTGCAGCTTTTTTTTTGGCTGCATCTTTGTGGTGACCACAAAGATAAAGCTTGTCAATTCTTTCTGCGTTTTTGCCAGCGTTCGAGCCCTTCCAGTCAATAGATTTGACTTGAAAAACGCCCTGGGCAAAAATGCATGCCGAGGATACGTTTTTTGGAACCAAAAACGTGCATCTTTGTGGTCACCACAAAGATGCAGCATGCGCACATAGCCTAAGAGGTTGTCTTGTTAAAGACATGTTTGGCATATCTGCAGGATGTGCCATAAATATCTAATGAGGGGGTGTTACCACTGAAGCCCACACCAAGGTGGACCCATCCTCAAATAATTTATGGCATATTTGGTGCATAAGTCCTAAATGTCTGACGCCTTTAAACATAAGGATAAGGAATTAAAGCAGTGTAATAGAAAATTGAGAGCAGAGTCCCTATTATGTCACATAAGTAACACTTTAAGGGAGCTGCACAACCAAACTATTAATGAATAGTTGTGGTGCTATTTGAATGGGGGTTTTTTTCAGAATGCAGCTATGTTTTCTAAATCCTGGACTACCCCTTAAATGGTTATATAAATAATAATAATCGTTAGAAAAATATACAACAAAAAGACAAGATCCTAGGGCTGATCGAATCCGCCAAAATGAAGAGCCGGTGGATCCCTGCCAGATTGAACAAAAAATTTGGATCCGCTGCGGATTCCGGTGCCCATATACGTCTATGGGGACCAGAATCCGGAGATTAAAAAAGTTTGTGGAAGGGATACGGGGGTAGGAGCGCGTGCGGTGTACTCACCAGAGGCTGTGTCATGGCTGCAAACTCCTTCCGGGTCACACTTTTCCTTTCTGGAGCAGACAATTCAATATTCATTGTTTTGCCGGCACGTGTCATTGGTTGCAGCTAGACGCGCCCCCACCCTGAGTGTCAGCTTGTTAGCTGACTGCAACCAATCACAGGCGGCAGGATGGCCGGTAGGCGGGGAAAGCAGTGCAAGTGTCTGTGGGTTAGTATGGTGAATGTGCATGTCTTTCAGAAACACATGCACGCTTCTGTCAGAAGTGTGCAGCTGTGCCGGTGATGCGCTGTCAGACTCGTACAAGTCTGACATGACATCAGCCGGCATGGCCTGCCGCGCTCTGAGCATGAGCGTGCATGTACACAGAAACACATGCGCACTCCTGTCAGAAGTGTGCACGGCTGTGTCGGTGATGCGGCTTTTTTCTTTTTAATGTAAATAATTAAAAAAAAAAAAACAAAAACAGACATGCGGTTCCCCCCCCCCCCCCCTCCCTAATTTTCATCCCTAGCCATGATAATGCTGGCCGGGGGCTGGTAGTCTCAGCCTGCAGCCGCCCAGTATTGCCGCATCTATTAGATGTGACAATCTCGGTGCAATACCGGCTCTTCTCGATTGCCCTGGAGCGGTGGCAATCGGGATAATAAGGTGTTAATAGCGCACAGCGGCTACTAAACCCTAGGTTAGTAATGGCACAAGTAGAGTTTTATTTCTTTCAAGTAGAGTTTTATTGACTTAAGTTGTCCAATATTCACATTTCACCATGTTTGATACATAGTGACAAACACAAACTGCTCATTTCATTCTTGGGCTACAGTGTAAAAAGATTTCTGTTTTTCCTTCTAACTGATGCTTTAAAGGCTGGTGCAGTTCATTCACTCTTGAAACCAAGAGTTATTGCTATAAAATAAATGTAAAAGGGATTTGTTTAAAACAAAAATCACAATATATAATAATGCATACAAGTTTCCTGATACTTCCCCCTTATCCAGGGGAAGTTCGAACCAAAAGTCGTTGCCATATTTGTGTAAACAGCATTAGCCTGATGTAGGTCTGACAAGCAGGCCGATCCGTAACCTGCAAGTTAGGCACAGGAGTAAAGTTTTATCAACTTTATAACAATCTTTGGGATTGCATCAACAGATATCAGCCAAACAATTGCAAACACTGGCAGCAGATTCCACATGTACAGGTCATCTGAAGCTTTGGCAGTCTACAGGATTCTAAGACTGTACAGCATTTCAGCCTCTGGCGTTCTTAACAGGAGGCGATGTTAACTTGTGTTGAATGTGACAAATAAAACCAGCAAGCAGATATTTGTCTTCTGCACAATAGCATGTGCTACAATTGATGTTTTCACCCCATGGCTGAAGAACTGTCTATAGGGAACTCGTCAGCAATTTTATGCTTCGCAAACTGGCAGCATGAAATCCAGACTGGCTCGCTCATCACACAATTGTCTAAGGAAAAAGAAACGGCTTGAATAAAGGCCCCGTCACACACGAGATCGCTAACGAGATTGCTGCTGAGTCACAGTTTGTTACGCAGCAACGATCTCGTTGTGTGACACCTACCAGCGATCAGGCCCCTGCTGCGAGATCGCTAGTCGTTGCAGAGTGGTCCGGACTATTTTCTTCAAAGGTGATGTCCTGCTGGGCAGGACACATCGCTGTTTTTGACGCTGTGTGACAGGGTCCCAATGACTGCCGAGATAGTTATACAGGTCGCTACTGCGACCTATATCGTTACTGCATCGTTGGTAAGGTCTGACTGTTTGACATCATACCAGCGTCCCTTAGGTGGCATCGTTGTCGAGATCGCTGGTAAGTCGTTGTGTGTGACTGGGCCTTAAGAAGCACGGCACAAGGAGACGTGTCCACCAAGTGTCTCATCTGGCTTCTGTCCGCCTGGTTTGGCTTTGACACATAGGATTCTCCCTATTTGCATATAGTGGGAGCTAAGCAATGAAGCTGTGCAGGGAGAAGGCAGCGAGCCGGCCAGCTAAATCCCTGTGTCTAGACTGTTTCTTTGTTTTAATGCTTTTCTGGATTTTATGCTGCCCAGTTTCTTACAAGAAGGGGGCACAGACAATGTAGAATAACCAAAGTAAATAACATATCAAGACTGCTTGGAAATGTGAACGTACCTAAAAGAAAGGGGGGTGAGAATATGGGTAAGACAGGGAAGCCCCCATGTCATCCATAGCATATATATATAACACTGGTTGCCAGTTCCGTCTACAGCAAAGAAAGAGCTTAATACTAATGAACATGTGCTCCGATAGCTGAAAAGGTCAATCTGAAGAGCTTCTCAGGCAGCTGTAAGAGGGAAGGCCGGGTACATCGCACAGGCTTAGCGGAGGTGACTATATTACAACCAATGCTTTCCTGACATAAAATGACCTGTAAACTATTCATATTTGAATAAAAGGCGTCTTTATATGATTAAAAATAAAAAAATAATAAATATCGGTGTACGAGTATAGGTTTCCAACCATAATACACTGATAATGCAGCAGCCACATACAATGCCATATACCACAAATACTAATCAACTATTGTCGTCTTTGTCTTTTATATACACGTTACCATTCCTAGCCTTGGGCGCTGAAGCCACTGAACTATTTACCATGTTTGGTCCCCACAGCTGGAAAACAGCTGAACTTCATAGGAAATACTACAACCACTGAAAACACTATTCCTCACTTTCTTAACATTCAGAATTTATGCCCATGCATGATGGAAAGAAAAATGATTGGACTCCACCTTCACTATCATTACATTATCATACATTTTTCTTCCCCTACCATGTGGGCTAATTACAACAAACCAGTGATTGCAGCCTTACACGGCATAAGGTGCAGCTCCGCAGTAACTGGATAGCTGGCGTCTGCCCCCCCTGGACATTTTGCCATGTCGGCATTAGCACAATGGTTAAATAAGTCCAATAATTGATTTATAACAGCAAATTGGCCATATCGTGGGAATACGGGTGCAGTATTCCTAGTTACCCATTTACAACCGCAGCAGCAGTTACTTAAATACAGGAGAAACCGTGTAGTAATGAGCTAAAACCGAAAGCCCTCTCTAGTATCAGACAAAGAGCAGATCAATTACCGATATCAATACCAACAATGGTAAGGCATGCTGTCCATCGTACAGCAGGATAATATGGTCAGCTTATGACAATACTGCATCTAGAGTCTCTATATTAAGTGCAGATCTCCAGGAGAGCGTTCACCCCGGCTCCTAGTCCTCCTCGGCTCCTAGTCCTCCTCTTCATCAATCTGGCCGGTAGGGTGCAGCAGAGACATGGGAGAGGCTAGAGTATTCGTACCGCGAGAATTACGTTCTTGCTCTATATTTGAGGATATAGAGGCCATGCTGAAATTCTGAACTAATGCAGGAGGGATACCTGAAGGAACAGTCAGGCTGTGGTTGGAGCTTTTAAAAGCAATTTCCTGATTTGGCAGAAGAGGCTTGAGGATGCTGACAAGGCAGAAGGCAGATCCACTCTTTGGGATAAAGTTCACTTTGTTCTTGTCGGGGCAATAGAAAGGAGGGATTTCATGTAACGGCTTTGGTCTGCAAGAAATATGTGCAGCTGTTAGATTCAATCTGAATATAATACATACAGCATGCCTCCTTTTTATTTTTCTAGCATGCTACAAATCTGGAAATCTCACTTTTTTCACTCCAAGTTCAACAGATTTATTAAACAGGATTAATCACTGAAATGTGTTTCAGATATTTCTCTGCGTCGGTCCCTGCTGGTGAAAACTCGTCCACTCAAAGCCTAAAGCTGGTGACACAAAGTCAATCGTGTAATGCACATGAGCGGCTAGCTGGATGTGGAGATATGCGGCTACCGGTTGCCTGTCGGACATGCATGTCTGTTTAACCTGAGTGTGTATGGCTTGCTGAGAAGAAATTATATGTATGGCCAGTGAATAATCTCAAAGCTTTATGCATTGAAGATCTATAAGTAAACATTTTGTAGCCATGTTTGTAGGCCATCAGGTCGATTACAGGAACTGTCTCATCATAGGAGTCCTCTGGTCCCATTCCTCGTGGCAGACTCCCCTGTAGGATGGGCATGTGCCCTAATGACACATATAGACAGGGATTTGTCTTAATGTGCGATAATGAAAATATAAAAAGGAAAAACCAAGACAGCTGACCTGTCCAGTGCACGGTCAGAAGGCTCAAAGGTAGAAGAACATATATTCCTACGGAGACCAGCACTTGTCATAGCCAGAAAAAATAGGTTTATTGATCCATATTAAAATCAAAGTAGAAAAATAAGTGAATATGCACAGTGCATCGAGGAACTACAAGAGGAGCATGTTTCTAACCTCAGTGGTCCATAGTCACATATTACTGATAGCAGTGACTGAGGACCACCGAGGTCAGAAACATGCTCCTCTTGTAGTTCCTCGATGCACTGTGCATATTCACTTATTTTTCTACTTTGATTTTAATGTGGATCAATAAACCTTTTTTTTCTGGCTATGACAAGTGCTGGTCTGCTTAGGAATACATATTTGGTGAAAGTAAAAATACATCTTAATGGCCTTCAGGACTACTTTAACGCCTGGGGCTGAGCCTAATCCTAGAAGCAGCTCCAGTCTCCCTCTTACTGTGCAATAATCCCCCTTCTCCTGTAATTTCAGCATACAGGAAGACGTAGAAATCAGACCGCATGTGTAGAATTGAGATTATTACACTTACGCGCTTTCCTCAAATACTTTAACTCTTTCGCAACCTTCAGGTGGTTCCCGCTTGAACATGTAGCTATTGTTTGGTTTTGGAGATGTGGCATACTTGGGAAAGGGGGAGTGATTTCCATTTTCTGTGGGAATAAACCATTGCAAATTAGTAACTGGATCATCTTTAAAAAAAACAACAAAAAAAAACCCATACCAAATGCATCTCAAGATGTCTAGATTGTAGAAGAATTATAATTTACAATAAATATTGAGTAATAAAACCTACCCTCTACCCTCATACTATCCATCCTTATGCTGCACACAATATGTTAAGTATATAAGTATGCCAGATATATTCAACTATACAAGATCAGAGAAATCAAGCCCCCATACCTAAATTTAGCCAACTGGCCCCATTTCTGCAAGAGTTGTAGTAGCATGCAGGACATATTGCAGAGCGGCAGCGTGGTCAGATGCCTCTTGTATGCTGCAGTCAGGCTCAATAGGCACAGCTCCTACAGCCACATACGGATTTATCTTACCCCACCAAACAACTTACACAAACAGAAAATTCTGCGTTTTGACCTGAAACTTATTTTATGCTTATTCTACCATTATACCAGTCTATCTATATAAATATTGGATTTTTATTCTACCTTTATACCTGTCTATCTATATAAATATTGGATTCATAAGAAAAGTATAATCTAAAAAGGGCCATATTTCATCTATGACAATTGTGTTCAGAGTGGTGTTTCTTGAGATGAACAGGTTTAAGAACTCCTGTTCTGATAGCTTAGACCAGCTACAATCTTAGGCCAGTGTCAGATGAGCGTATAGTATCGGATGTGATTTGCTAACACCACTTGGCTCAAACTGTGCTATGAGCGTGAGCCGAGTGTCATTCTGTGATCAGATTCTTTCGCATGCCGTATTAGAGCACAAGTGAGAAGAGATTAATCTCTCCATTGTCTGTTGCCTAACTCGGCGTATATCAGAGCAGGTGCGTGTGAACCATCAGAATGCCACACTTGTATGGTGCTCGTGAGCCGAGATATGCCACCAATCAAAGCATGCAGTGATTTTTCTCTCTCCCGAAATTACAGATCTGCTCTGCCTCATTGAATAACATTAGTCCGAGTGCAATGAGAGATTTCAGATTTATACTCTTGTGAGCGAGGCCTTTAAGATACTTTCCTCTTTCACAAAACCTGCCCACAGGCTCAGAAAGCAGTGGAGCCAGCGCTGGACCCATCTACACTTGAGTCTGAAAGAAAACCCCCTTAAAAGAGGATAAGTCATCTGATAATTCGAGAGCATCTTTCTTAGAGCTCTGCCTTGTGCCGCTCTCTTTAAATTCCTCCAAGAAAGTCACAAATTGACAGCTGGGTGTTTCTAGTTGGGGATGTGTAACTACATTCTTGCTTTTGCACCCACCTAGATTTTACATTGTGACATTTAGGAATCAGAAGCTCCGTGTATTACCTTTGTCTCTGGGATCGGTGCGGGTGTCCTCCACTGGACATGGGCTCTCCTCACTGCAGTCATTTGAGATAGTAATGAATGAAGCAGGAGATATGGACTGGGAGCGGCTGCTGTTGTTGCTTCCACGGTCATTTCCTCCGGGTGTCTGAGTATCTACACTTCTTAGGGAAAGAGGTGGGGGAGCACGGTGTCCGTCTGGAATATCTTGTGGCTATAAAATATAAAAACATATACAAAACAAAAAGGGGAAAAAAAGGAAATACATTACGCGGATAATTTTCTTTGCTAGACAAAAAAAAAAAAAAAAAAATGAAAAAAAATTCAGCACACTAAACGTGACAGACTGTTACACTCCATACATTAAAAGGGGTTATCCAGTCTTTAGACAATCAGTGATCGATATTTCTCCCACTTACTTGGCATCGCTGTTCTGTAATCCTGTCACATGAGCGCACGCTCGCTTTATTTCCCCCGGATTAGTGACCTCTACTATTCTGATCGTGCACTATTTCCCAGCACTCACAGTGCCATCACTAATGTGAGAAATACCTGGAGCCTACACTGACCCGTGAGAGGAGAAGGGCAGGTGACTGAGAACAAGGGAAGCATGGGATAGGTCCTTTGTCTCTGTCCCGCACTTTAGAGGATGGTGCCACAAGGGAAACCAGTAAACGTTTATACAAATTTCCCAGAGAATGTACCCCTGCCGTGTGTGATTTGGTGGATAACCCCTTTAAATGGTGAAGTTTTCCTTTAGTATTGCCTGCAGGAGTATCAAAGTGAAGCGTCACATAATGAACACCCATCTCCCTGCTCCTAAAATCTGAACTTACATAAACCTTAGCCGCAGAGCCATTAAACTCCATTATTGCTCAGTTTGGGATCATTTAACCAGTTGCAGAAGGCCACGAGCTATCAGAAATGCTATATAAAAGTACATGAAAAACTGCAAGAGTTGCAATTTTCCGTTTGTTGTTCTTTATTATTACAGGACACTACAGGCCCAGAGCATGCAGCTGCTCCTGTGTCCCCATGATAACACTTATTGTTAAGTGCCCCACTCCGCATCATCACAAAAATCCTCACCCAGATCAGTGTGTGCATGATACATATATCTGCCATTATAGAGGCATGTAACAAGGCGACCATTGCACACGGCCTCTTGCTTTTTCCAGGTACTTTTACTTCTGGTAGCTCTCCATTATACAGACCTTGCTGTTAGGTATACGTGTTTTTGTCATGCAAAGTTCAGCTGTTACATAAGTTATCTGGAATAGACTTCGGTAGATTGGTTATCTGGAATAGAAGGCGGGTTTGGTCTGTTTGCTTTTGCCACATTTTTACCTCCAGCTAATGTAACCATGGTCTGACAAGCCGGAGTTTATACACCAAGACCACTGCTGATTTCCAGAAGAACGTGCCCACCTCTGACACAGGAGGGCACCAGATCTGAATGGCCCAGTGAACTGTATAGGATGGTAGAAGACTGCAAGGTGTAATAGGGGCACCAGAATTTTGGAAATCAATGACCAAGCATACAGACTCCAACAGCTCTGGGTTTATTTTCCCTAAATGCAGCACATGGTGCCAAATCTGTGCTACGACACATTAAAAGCTGGTTGTGGTAACGAATTAGCCAAACATGTTATAACCGTGTCCGCCTCTATGGACTGCAGATAACACAAGTTACTGTTAATTGCGAGACATGGATAAGAGACATGGGGTAAAATTAGCCACTGGCGGGAAGAAAACTAATTAGTAGCAACTGGAAAGTTTAAGGCAAATACGACATTTGATTTCTACACAAACAGGCCAATTATTAGTGGGTCTGAAGTTAGAGCAGTAGCCATATCGATTGTCACCCATCAATTAGTGCCATCATGTTCAACTTACACTAAGGCTGTGCGTCCACGGGACAATGTACCAGTGGACTTTTCCGCAGGTTTGTCCGCAGGTTTCCCGCAGCTGCTTCCCGGAATCCGCAGCTATCCATTGCTGCGGGATTCGAGCATTTTTTGTTGCGGTAAACCTGCAGGACAAGTGCGGAAGTCCTGGCCTCTATTTCCATAGTGGAAAGGCTGGACATCCGCAGATATTTCGCAATGAATAATTGACATGCAGTTACGTGCGGCTGCGGGAAATCCGCAGCATGTCCTGCAGCCGCACATACCGCAGCATTGATACAGCACTATCAAAATCCCATAGGATAACATGGGGAGTGTCTGTACTTGCGTAAACCTGCGGATTTATCTGGAAAATACAGATAAATCCGCGGGTTTTCAGAGGCAAAATCCGTGGGTACGTTGTCCCGTGGGCACAAAGCCTTAGGTGACCACAAGTCCTCTGATTCTTAGAAACCGGTGTTATGTGCAAATAATGGCCAAAAACCTCAAATCTCTCTGGAATAACACCAGCGTCTCTGGCTGTGGCTCTCACTTCTGACTTCCCACTTTGGCCAATTTACAGAGCTGGACAGTTTTGTTTTGTTTTTTTAAACTGATGAAAAGGGAAAGTGGAAAAGGCGCCCACATCCAATAAATGTTAATAGGGCCACCAGGCTGCTTTGGGCAAGTTTTCAGCTTTTCCTTTCCTCAGTGTTCAGCTTTCCTAATCCGTCCCAGCAGCCAGTTTCTCAATATGGACATCTATCTGCTTATTGTGCCATCTGGAACCACAAATAACCATCTCTCATAACTCCCCAATAAAGGTGGATGCTGTGATGGGAGAGATTCTTTATATAGGGAGAGGGAGATAAGTTAGTAGATGTAATCTATAATAGGAAAAAAAATTGGTATGTAGAAATCCAAATCCAACCAATATCCATGGCTTTCCAAATACACAGGATTTGGCTGATGTTCTCCTGGGCTATAAACACAGATATCCATATTGAGAAAAGTCTGAAAGATTGGCCACGTTCACACGTTGAATATTTGGTGCGTTTTTACCTCCGTATTTGTAAGACAAAACTAGGAGTGGAACAATCAGAAGAAAGTATAATAAACACATCACCACTTCTGCATTTCTTACCCACTCCTGGTTCTGGCTTACAGATGGAAAATAGTGATCGTGTGAAGGCAGCCATTCCCAAGCTATAAAGCTATACCCAGTCATGGCTCTGGCCTATACCAAGACATTGCACAGATAGACGTTCTGTAGTTAGTGTTGCATGCAGGAAGATACAACCAGCGGTTATTTCCTAGTAAGCTCTGCTGCTTCCCTTCATCTGATCACAGTACAAAAATTATTAGTGATTGTAAGCAGCCTACAAACATTTTTATCAGTGAGGTGAAAAAAAGAAAAGAGCAACTATTTAATTTTTTAACTCTGAGGGTAAGACCATACACTGTGGCGGCCACACATGACCCGACGCCCGCAACCACAACGGCCAATCGTTGCATAATTTTGTTTTTTTAATTGTGCGGCCACTGGCTTACCGAAGGTAGCCCAAGCTTCAGCCGCTATGTTTGGCATCATCCTAGAAGTCATCTACGTTTGCATTCTTGCAGAGCAAATTAACTACTTATATATCACTGCAAAGATGCCCATATTTTTAAAGCTGGTTACCCATTACTGAAAACTCTTTGCCATACTTTTAGCCTAAAACTTCATGGTGACTTGTGTGTACATGAAATAAGATTGCACTGTCTGGCTGCCACCAGTATATGGGGCCCTGCAAAAGTCCATTGGGGTTGGGTCATGGACTTTTTCGGACTGCGACACCATTGACTATCATTACTTGCAATGTTGCCGGTGACCTTGTGATCTCACATTGCAGAGCCACAGCTTGCAGTGTCGCCTATGCCCTTATTCCTATTTGCTGCTCTCTGTAGGAGTCCATACAGAAGTATAATACACAGAGGTATACACACTTGCGTAAATGAAAAGCATTTCTTTATAGACGTCATACACATTAGATGAATGTTGACAAAATCCCACAAGACATCCAATGTATAAGGGGTTGTCCGATTCTCCCCCGCAGCCTTAATAGGGGAATGATGGGTCAGGCATGTAAAATTTCAACATCGCCCACCTTTTGTTCTCTTCACCCAATTGTGAAGACCATGCACACTTAGGGAGGCGTGGATGAGGGGAGGTTAGCAAAGCAAATCAAACTGAGGACCTGATTACTGTGGGTAACTTAAGGCTGCTATTAAAGGTTGTGCCAGCAAAATGGTCACAGATGTGATTGTGGCTGCTATTTTTAATATTACTTGGGTTTATTAGCCCTAACCTTGCCAGCTAGTATACAACACAGGTTAGCTAATGTTCATACAGCAGATAAGATCACATCCAAAAGCTTAGAATAATGTAAAGTACATGACAACATATATCAGGTTAAAGGCACTTAGCGCTCCAACCAGAAAAAAAAAACAAAACAATAGAAATTATACACAAAAAGTAAAATAATACCACACACAGCGACAACTTACCTCAGGGTGCAGATGCTGGAAACTCATTGTAATGTTCCCATTGACATCAGGAAGGCCTGAACAGTCTCCATGCTGGGAAACCACAAGGATATATGCTTCAAGATGAATATTGGAGCAACCCACCCTCCTTAATAAACCCATAATATGGAGGGTGAAAACTTAAAAAAATAAAAATGCTTCTTGATTCCATGTGCAGCGGAGAAAAGTGAAAAGAGCCTTCTCAATGGTAAGTTGTAAATTACCATCAAGAACCAGTAACTGGGGTATGGCTCCATAGTGGAAAGGAATATGCACTTACCATGAGTTGCTCTTCCTTCTCTCCTGTTTCTTTAATGATGATTTCAATCTCCTGGTTCAGCCCCTCCACACTGTTCCGAAATCGAGAGCCTGATGATTTGGTGATTGGTATGGTCATTGGCGTAAGTACATTCTTAGACATGGAGGTCTGCAGGGAAGAAATGTACAAAAAACACTGATGACTTACCAGACTGTTCAAAGGGACACCGGCTAAAGCTGGTCATAAGATCGGCAACGAAGTGCTGGGGATTGTCAGGTCTGCACATTAGTATTCACGCCTCAGTTTAGGCACGGCTCGATACTTAGTCCAGGTCCTATGGCTAGGCTTCACAGGAGACCGGCAGATTTATAATAGATGTCAATACTACAATACAGCAGCCAAGGTTCACGTCCCCTAGGGGCAACTGCAAATGTGTTTAAGGGTATGTGCCCACGATCAGGACTCACTGCGTTCACAAAGCAGCGAGTCCTGACCGGGGGGGGCAGTGCGTCTCCTCCGCAGGTGACTGCAGCTGCTTGTACCCTTGATCAGGGTTCCGTGCGCTGCGGTCTCCTGCTTGTGTTCTCCCTACAGAAGATGCATGAGATTCCGCAAACAATGGACATGCTGCGGTCTGGTAAGCCGTTCAGCAGGTCAGTGTTTGCTGTGGCAAAAAACAAGTCTAATGGGCACGGGATTTATAGAAATCCCGTCCACTATGCTTGTACTGTACACCGCAGCGTTTTGGACGCAGGTGACGTATGCTGCGTCCAAACCGCTGCAAATAATGATCGTGGACACGTACTCTAAAATGGTGCTTTACACGCTGCGACATCGCTAGCGATCTCGTTAGCGATGTGACACGCCAGATCGCAGAAAAGATTTGCAGAGATCGCACATAGGTCATTTTTTGTAGCGCTGGTTACATGTGCGATCTCAGCAAATCGTATGTGCAATCTGGCGTGTTACATCGCTAACAAGATCGCTAGCGATGTCACAGCGTGTAAAGCACCCTTAAGGCCGGGGTCACATGGGGCACTAGTGCGATCCTCACATGACACTCGGCTCACGCTGGCAGTACAGCAGAGCCGAGTGTCACTGTGACTGAGGTCACATCATGCGATTGGACCTCAGCTGTGGGGGGGCGGGCCAGCACTGAGGAGGGGAGGGCCGGTGCTGCGGAGGGGAGGGATTTATCTCCCTCTCTCCTCCGTAGCCGGCTATTGCCATTCTCGCCCTGCACTCCAGGTACACCGGTGTAATGCGAGTGCAGTGCGATTTTTCTCTCGCCCCATAGACTTGAATGGGTGCGAGAGAAAAAAAAAAAACATTACAGTCGCAGTACGCTACAATTGTTTTCTCGGTCCGATTAGGGCTGAGAAAATAATCGTTCATGTGTGCTGACACATGGGCTAATATTGGTCCGAGTGGAATGCGATGTTTTATCACATTCCACTCGCACTGATTTTCATGCCGTGTGTTTTAGGCCTAATACATATTGTGCTCACCTCCTAAAAATAAAAAAGTGGCATGAGCGATCAGAACATTGTATGTACCCCATAATGGTACCAATGAAAACTACCGTTCCACAAGCTCAAGATCTCCAACATAAGATTTGGTTTTTAAAACGAGATTGAAAACTAAATGTTTTGTGGGGTTTTATTTTTTCTTCTAACAATGGTATCACCATAACTGTACTGATCCATACAGCAAACTTAACATTTCAGCTTTTTAATGTAAAGTGAATGTTAAAAAAACAAGGTATTCCATCCTACTTGGATTTTTGTTTGTTTTTATTACTGAATGTCATTCAAACCTACAAGGTATCCAAAAAAAAAAGCCCCAAACAATACAATACATGGTTGCATCTCCAAGGGGCTATAACAATCTGTAAGCTTTTCGCAAAAAGTCCCTTTGAACTAAAAATATGAAAGATTCACCTTACAAAAATATATTTGACCTCCTCCAGTTACACTCAAGGGTACACAAAATCATCACCTGCACAAACATAAGTATCCTCACAGGGTATACTTTTAGCCTTCTGCATGTAACTAGCCAAAATAAAGGGCCAGAGAGGCAGATTGGGCTTTAGACAAGCGGCAGCTGGTAACCTGCATTTAGGGCTTATGTGTGTAGTAAATCTGTGGCACCCGGCAGGGGGTAGGCGCTTTCAGAATACAAAGCAGGGACAGGCATCACTAGGGGCCCACTGCCTCCGCTCGGGGAGCAGAAACAGAGGTTAAAATATCTGCACATGGTGAAGCACTGTGACAAAGCTTCCATAAAACCGAATCTGAGCTTTGGTAAAAAGGCAGAACTGAAAATGTTGTACAAGGTCTACTGTGCAGACGTTCCTATACATTTGCTGCAACTTTCGCACTGAGAAGTACATCTGGTATCATACTGTGAGGTGAAACAAGACTCCGTATCATTCAGCAACTATGGACACAAACTGCAGCGGAGCAGAGCAGGGGTCACTGACAAAGCTGATGAAAGATTCACTTCCATGGGGGGAAATCAAATAGCAAACTAAAACAACGATGTTTGCCGGACTGAAGAAACGCATCGCGAAAAAGGCAAAACCAATGTTGTCTCCAAGTTAAAATCTTGGGAATCACCATATATTGGCAAATGGGCAAAGGCCTGAGCAATAACTCCCACCCTCCTTTTCCATTTAGTGTGGTTGTGTATGTGGTGCCTTAGGCTAGGTTCACATTTCCGTTAAAATGTATCAGTCACAATCCGCGGCTCTGGTAAACAACGGCATCCGTTTAGCGGATACCATTGTGTCCCATAGACTTGTATTAGTGGCGGATTGCGACTGATGACCTTGCGTTGCATCCGCTGTGTCGCGGTCAGTCGTTTGACTGACCGCCGGGTGGGAGCAACACAGAATGTAACGTTTATCTGGCCGTCAAAATTAACGCGCCACGCAGGAATTTGTCGCCATCCGACAAGCTTGTAATGGATGTCTATGGTGCTGGATTCCGTCGTAATCCGTCTTACAACGGAATCCAGCGCTGGATTCCGTCATGCGCTACTGAGCATGCCCAGCATGTTTGGCACACCCACTGGGCTGTCCCAAACACAAACGGATCATGACTGATCCGTCAAAAAACAGATGCACAGCGGATGTAAGGCTAGGTTCACACTTCCGTTAAATTGTATCAATCACAATCCGCTGCTCTGGTAAACAACGGAATCCGTTTAGCGGATTCTGTTGTTCCCATAGACTTGTATGAGAGGCGGATTGTGACTGATGATGCCGCGTTGCACCCTCCGCCCGACTGATCAGTCGTGGAACGACTGACCGTCGGGCGGGAAGAACGCAGCATGTAACGTTTTTTGAGCAGTGCAATCCGTCGGATTTCGCTGCGCATGCTCTCTAGCTCCCTGCACACGTCACCAGCTTTGCTTGGTTACCCGATATTTACCCTGGTTACGGTGCAAGGAGCCAGCGCTAAGCGGTGTACGCCCGTAACCAAGGTAAATATCGGGTAACCAAGGAAAACATCGGGTGCTTTGCTTTACCTGATATTTAGTCTGGTTACGTGTGCAGGGAGCCGACACTTCCCCGCCCCCTCCCGCACTCCGCACATGTACACACTCACAACACTCACTCACACTCTCACCTGTCCCCAGCCATGCAGACCGCAGCACTGCCACTGACATCCTCAGCGCCTGGCTCGGCTCCGCACCCTCCCGCACACAACGGAGTCCGACAATGAAATTCTTTTCTTTGTCAACCGTTGTCACCCGTTGTACAACGCATCAGTCACATGCGTCAAGCGATGCATGTGACTGATACAAAACAACGGAAGTGTGAACTTAGCCTAACGGACAAGACGGATCAGTTTTTTCACAGGATTCCTGTGAAAGGAAACCTGTGAAAAACACATCCGTTGCGTCAGTTGACATCTAAAAAACAACTGATGCGTTGCTGACGGACCTGACTGATTTAAAACAACGGGAATGTGAACCTAGCCTTAGACTAAACAGTCATTGATCAATGCTACCAAAAAGGTCCCAGCAGCCTGGTCTCTGCACTGTAGCAATTAGACTGGTAGGTGACCACTGCAGGCAATAATCCTTCAGTGATTGTCTGTAGCGGTCACATGCCATCCAAACAGTACAGGGAGTAGACACTAGCACAGGCACTGAAAGAGGTGAGGCTAGGGATCAGTAAAAGGAGTAGATTTTAAATACTGTATCCTCCAAATGAAAACATGATAAAGGCTTATTTTTGCACTTGGAGGAAAGCTGGAGAACAGGCGTGGTCACATCCCCGACACAAGAGCAGCAGTCTGTGCAGGAGGAGAAACTGGAAGGGTACTTTCACACTTGCGTTGTTTGGCAGCCGTCGCAATCTGCCGCTTTGGGAAACAGCGCAATCCGTTAACAGATGTGCGCTGTTTCCCATTGACTTGTATTGATGATGCATTGCGACGGATGGTCTTGCGTTTTATCCGCCGGCCGACGTTGCGTTACATCCACCAGGCAGAAAGAACACAGCATTTAGCGTTTTTCTGCACTTCCCAGAGCGTCAAAAACCGCAATGTGCTGGATTCCGTCGGCGTCTGTCATTTTTATAATGGAAGCCTATAGTGGCGGAATCCGTCATCTGACGGATTCCTGTGACTGATTTGTCTTTACACACTACGCATGCTCAGTTGAGTAAATTGCTGAAGAAAAAGCTACAACAGATTCTGTTGTTTTGCAGGATCCGTCACATCAATTGTGCCACTATATGCAACGCATCCGTTACATCCATCACACAACGCAAAGCGACGTATCTAAGTGCCTCAAAATCACATCCCAACATGTTAGATAACTGATGTCGGCACAGATTCATCCAAAAGTTTCAGCGAGAAATCTGGGGTGAAATACTTCAAAAAGTCACAACATTTTTGTGCAACATGAGACGGGTCATCTAATTCATGGCGACATGTGGCGTACCTTGCACCAGTCCTTGATTCTTAATGAATAAAGCGACTCTCACCCCACCTCAGCCTTTCAAGACGGACGTGAACAATGTTGGTCTTGATGAATCAGGACCAAAGTGGCCAAGCACTGTCCTGTAACTTTGGCCTTAAAAATGGCAGATGGTAAAGATACATATGCAACCCCATCCAACAGGATCTCTTATTATAACACACTGCGCCTGCTCTAGCTTCTCACAGCGCAAGTGTAGGAAACCAGGAAGCTAGCACAGGCTCACAGCCTTACATGCAGAAAGGCTTAAAAGGGAACCAAACATCAGGATTTTCATGTATAAGGTGCAGCCAGTGCAGTACTGGCACTATCAGGCACAGTGTGTACATACCATCAGGGGGCAGCTCGGGTGTTTAGGCAGCGAAATCCAACTTTATAAAGTTTGAAAATTCGTGCACTTTTTGATTGACGTGTGCACCTCTCTCCTAATGTCCGGGCGTGTTATGCACGTTTATCCCCGCCCCCTGTTCCTCCCTCTCACTGGCCGTATGTAAAATTTCTCTCTTCAGAAACATGGCGCCGGAGTTGGCACCTGCGCATAGCGCTCATCTCCGGCGCCATGTTTCTGAAGCCCGCTGTACTTAGTATTTTGCAGGAGAGGGCGGCGCATGCGCCCTCGCTTCTTCAGATCCCGTTGTGACTGCGAGAGCGCATATGGTCACAACAGGACTGCAGAACAGCTGATGGGAGGACGCGATTACCTGCAGCAGGCTTCAGAAACATGGCGCCGGAGATAAGCGCTATGCGCAGGTGCCAACTCCGGCGCCAGGTTTCTGAACAGAGAAATTTACATACGGCCAAGTGAGAGGGAGGAACAGGCGGGGGGCGGGGATAAACGTCCATAACACGCCCGGACATTAGGAGAGAGGTGCACACGTCAATCAAAAAGTGCACGAATTTTCAAACTTTATGAAGTTGGATTTCACTGCCTAAACACCCGAGCTGCCCCCTGATGGTATGTACACACTGTGCATGATAGTGCCAGTACTGCACTGGCTGCAGCTTATACACGAAAATCCTGATGTTTGGTTCCCTTTAAACCTGTGCAATGTGCCCTGTTAGCTGTCATTTCAGGACAGACGTGGCCGCACAGTCCTAACTGAAAATTGGGCAGTGTGAAAATCCTACACAATATGACTGATTCATCATTTCAATTTTTTTTTTCAAAGTCACTTTCCTTTTTTGTTATGTGGGGATAAAGCAAAATGTGATTAAAATGTAACCTTTATTTGAACCTGTAAAACCAACAGATAAAAAAGGTGCAGTTCGTGATTAAAAACCTCACCTGACATGTCAATCAAACTGACGATGTGCCCACACTCCTGCGTATGCATTAACACCAATAATTGTAATGCCAGATGTACAAAAAAAAGAGCAATCCTTATGATATATGATCAATTAGAGGAAGCACCTATTCTTGCCCAGTGGGGAAAAAATAATGTAAATGTGACTAGTCTGTCAACACATATGCATACCCAAATACAATTTCTACGTTGAGAAGGCACACAAACAAAAAAACCCCAAAACACACACTAAAGCTCAGGTATGGATTAATCTCACCAAGCCAGGCGTATCACTCCATGTTGACGCAGTCCCAGCCAGTCCATAAGGCTAGACGATGGAATGGCCAAAGTAACTCATCTTACAAAGATGTCACTAGCCCTCCAACAAAAATCTCCCGCCCTGACAAGGGCAGTCCACAATCGGCTTTAGGCCCTGGCTGCCCCTAAAAAAGTCCAGGTGTCTCCCGTCTACCTATGCGTTTCACCACTTCTGGAATGTCAGGAGAGATACATACACCCAATAAGGAGAATAATGAACTAGGACCGACTCCCAGACAAAGAGGATCTCTGCCTAGTCTCCAAATAGACTGGTATTTTACCAGTATTCTTGGAGACTAGGCAGTCAAAATGGAGTGATACATACTAGGCAGTCAATCATCGGTGTTTCTGCATAAGCAGGAGTGCGGGCACATTGCCAATTTGATTGACATGGCAGGTGAGGTTTTTAATCACTAGCTGCTCCTTTTTTATCTGTTGGTTTTACAGGTTCAAATAAAAGTTACATTTTAATCACAAATTGCTTTATCCCTTCTGTACTGTGAGGTACGTTATTAACCTGGGTCCTCCACCCTGGTTGCTTTTTCTTTTTTGTCATGTGCTATTAGTTTCTGTTCTTTCCATCAAATTTTTCAAAATGGCACATGCAGTTCATGAACTTTGCAAAAGTCAACAATGACTATTTTTGATCTTGGGCTGGTTTTGCAAATTTTTTTTAAAGAAGTCGCCGCACAAAGAATCAGCTGAAAACATCTGGAATTGTGAGGCTCTTGCCATAAAGTGAAAAAAAAAAACAAAAAAAACCCCAAACAAACAGGTGCGCACATAAAATAAACCAATAAATGCACAATACTTAAAAAAAAAAAAAAATAAAAAAAATAAACAAACAATTGTCACAAAGGCAAGGATGGATTGGAGACTATATCAGTGGGAGACATATCTTCCGTAAAATTTTACATAACAAAGGACAATTTCTAGAAGCAATGTCAGGCAATTAAAAGCTGCTTATGAGCACTTAGGGGATAGTAAATGGAAGAACAGTAATTTAATGTGGCCATGGAGACTGGATAGCCTCTGTCACCATTTACCAGTCATGCTAATAACATACATGTATGGCTTGTGTTTTATGTAGTTGGCCACTCATGGGCAAAAGATAGGTCAGGACATGGGCTGCTCAATCATAAGTCTAGTCCTGCAGGGATGGTCTATAAAGGCCAGACACATGGATATATTGTATGAGAATATATAGGAGATATACTTCATCTCACAGGACCTGAATCCATATTTGTGTATATGGATAGATAACCAACAGGGTCAGCTACACACGGTACATGTCATAGATCACAAAAGGATAATCAAGTTTTCCACCGAGGCAGGCTGGGATGTAACAGTCATCCATTACTGCAAAGAAAAAGAATCTAAAAAAAGGAATTGCTAATAGAAAATTTAATGCAACATGCAAATGTGTCCTGATTTTCTGTAATGCTTGTTCCCACTGGAATGCTGGTCTCCCTGGTATCAGCCGTACTCCTTGCTGGGCAGTGCCAGCTCTTACCTGGTTAATAGCAGTGTGGTTGCCATGGAACGGAGACTGCCGGTCCTTGTCACGATGGTGTCTGCTGCTGTGTTTGCTCCTTTGAAGCTGCTGACGTAATTTTGCAATCTGAAGAGAAATCAAGATAGCAGATGTGCAATCACTACAAAGTGGATTTACACAAACCACTGAGACATGGAACGTTTTCATCTTACATGTCATAAGAGATGATTGTATATGCAAACACACACAACTAAATACGCTGCCCACTAACAGAAGACATTCCGGACATTTTTACTATGTCCATACCCGTGCTAAATTTGTCTAAAAATAAATAAATAGGATCAGAAAGGCTAAAATTCTACTCAAACCATAATTAAAGTGGGCTGTCCAGGGCAACATCTGACCTGGAGAGATGCAACTGTCTGCTGAGCGATCAGATTGCAGAGGCAACAGGCCAACATCCAGTGAGTTCTGTGCACTGGTCCTGTTCCAATGGGAGCCATGTGTGACACTGACGGCTGTCAGACCGTTCACATGGCCGCCTGACTGTCCAGACAGCAGCTGCACCTCTGCACTCCTGATCCGAGTATTAAATGCTCCTCTTTTACCCTGAGTCAATTGGAAACTATGGCAGTACATGAATATGTGATGTATGTGCACAGCATATGCCGTCAGTACCTCACAAAAGGGGCCATTTGTATGTTTACTGCAAATCATTAGTCCACCAATCTACGTACAGTACGTGCCATTGACACACAAGATGCCTGCTGGACACAAAGGCTATTCTGAACTTTGGTTGAAATATATTGCAATTTGCTGAATCTACACCACCTGCTGAATGAAGTGTATACAGCCCCATAGTGACTACACAAAACAACTGATGACATTCATGGCAAACCTAACTCAAGTGAGGTACACCGGACCACCGAACATCAGAGATGCAAGCATAGGCCATGCGGTAGTGTAGGTTACCCACCGGCAGCTACGTATACAGTTATCCTTCTTGTGGGATCGCCTGGTATTGAAAGGTGTGGAGAACTGAACTTTCTAATATATTGAAAGAAAACGTATCCAAAAGTGCCCTCCATCTATGGAGACGTTGTACATAGACATCAGGGGCATTTCCTAATTAAATGTGGAGAGTTTACTGGTTTATATGTAGTGTGCTGCCTGTGTCACAACAGACTATCAATCCATTGTGTACATGTGCAAATGTATCTGTTACCGAAAAAGGTTCATTATACAATGCATACATTTCTGAAAATGTATTAGATGCAAAACCAGACTCCAACAGAAAGTCTATGAGGTGACAATGGCAAGCATTCCCTGCCTGTCTTTGTGGAGTAGGTGGCCACACAGGAGCGGACACATGAAGGCGGAGCGGCGGCCATTAATCTGCACAGCAGCTGTCTAACCTCTTTCAGCTGCTCGTTGCTGCCCCAGGACGCAGATCGCTTGTGAGAGCTTTTCTTCTTTTCAGCGTACTCCTCAGCCCAAGCGCTCTCCGTCTGCATAATGGATGGAGAAAAACAAGCTGACCTTATTCTATTATAGCTGGATGCATTGTCTAATCGCTGCAAGGCTGGTTATTACTTACATTTATTCTGCTAGCAGATAAGTACTCGTGCTCTGTACAGATGTCTACCAAACTGTATTACAATTATTAAAAGTTGCATTTAAGCAGCCTAGTATTCCCAAAATGTAAAGCACTATTATGCATCTTTTATCCCCACAGACGTGTATTTTAGTTACTCAAACAGCCACTTTCTATGGAGACTCCTCACAAAATAGGAATTGTTCTGATAATCGGGCAGCAAGGTGGCTCAGTGGTTAGCATTGCAGTCTTGCAGGGTTCCGGGTTCAAATGCCACAAGGACAAACATCTCCCCATGTTTGTGTGGGTTCTCCAGTTTCCTCCCACACTCTGAAGACACACTGATAGGGAATTGAGATTGTGAGCCCCAATGGGGACAGTGATTATCACATCTGTGAAGCGCTGTAGAATTAATAGCTCTATGTAAGGGAGTAAAATAAATAATAGAGTAGGAAAGATGCGGAGAAGGCTTCCATCAGACACTCCTGATTACTGAAAACACCTCATCTACCTCAACAGTTATCGTCAAGATAATGGGGTTCTCCAAGACAACCCCATCTCAATTATTGTATTGCCCTGTGTAAAATAACAGCCTATAATTGCCTCCGAGGCCTGGTCTCCCAGGGTTCACATGACAATGTTATGCCACGTGAGCCCTGCAGATAATCAGCGGCTGCTTCACGATCACTTCCTTTGGCCGTGACTGACATTCGGAGGTCAGTTTGCCCCAGTAGACCAAGCAACAACATCCCAGGAACAGCGTCCAGACCGGAGGAGAGTTATTATAAGGGTTTATCGGCTACATATGCTTCCGGTTCGAGAGGGGAGCAGGACCGCTGTCTGCACGTGTACTGATCTCTGTTGGGTTGTGGACTGGTGTATAAAACCTGCCACTCATGCATGGGGATATACAAAACTGAGGAGTCCATGTAATGAGACCCGGGCCGGACAGCTGCCTGTACACAGACTGTCAAGGTTGGACATGTGAAACCGGCCTTAAATTTTACTACTAAATACAAGATAGCTGTAAAATTGCTCAAGGTTTACACTAGCTTTCTGCCATTATCATCAGTACCAGCATCAGCTCAGCCACAACAAGCACATAAGAGGGGGGACCGGGACAAAAAGCTGTAAGGAAAAGGGCTAATACCTATATAAAGAGCATGGACAAGTTAAATAGGTTTTCTCAAAATTCAAAGTTATCCCATCTGTATACAAAAGAAAATAAATTTGTTGTTGGCCCAGAAATGGGGTTCTGTGGACCCTGGTCTTGAATGGAGCGGAGGTGCGCATTCTTGGCATCCAGAGCCCTGTTCTCAGGATCTTTGGGGGGGTTGGGGGGGGGGTCCCCATGCACCTGGCTCCTGTTTCCCCCATTCTGATTCAGTCTGCAGTAAATACATAGCTCACAAAGACAATTATGCAAATATTCAATAAGTTACCTGTGTAGACTGATCTTTCATGCAAGGAGCCACCTGTCCATGATCACGAGGCCATTGTCCAGAGAGATAAGGTGCAGCCAGGGTATCTAGGAAAGATGTACGTCTTATTAAACTGGATGGACTAGATGAAGATAATATTTGTACTCTATAGCAATTAATTGGAAAAGACAAAAAAAAAAAAAAAATCCCAGGAAATAGCAGCCACACATTCTAATACCTGGTCACAACACTAATGCACTGCAGGATGCAGCAGCCCCCATGCTAAAAGGCAGAGGCAGCACAGGTGCAAAATACACAAAAATACACGTGCACAACTATGGTCAATGGCAGCGTTAATTGTACAAGGATAAAGCCTGTATAGCGCGCCAGTCACACCAATACGTGAAGTGCACCTGCCACCTCATGGATGATGGGTGTGTGAGCAGTGGTTCCTCAGCATAATGCATTTGTGCTGCCTTTAACCCCCTCAGCCCCTGGGCACTTTCCGTTTTTGTTTTTTGCTCCCTTTTTTATTTTTCCGTCAATCTTGTCATATGAGGGCTTGTTTTTTGCGGGACAAGTTGTACTTTTAACTGAAACCATAAGTTTTACCATATGGTGTACTGGAAAACAGCAAAAAAAATTCCAGGTGTGGAAAAACTGCAAAAAGTGTGATGGCACAATAGTTTTTGGGATGTTTTATTCACGGTGTTCACTATATGGTAAAAGTGATGTGTGGGTATGATGCCTGAGGTCGGTGCGAGTTTGTAGACACCAAACATGTATAGGTTTACTTGTATCTAAGGGGTTAAAAAAAATTCACAAGCTTGTCCAATAAAAGTGGCGTACGTTTTGCGCCATTTTCCGAAACCCGTAGAGTTCTCATTTTTTGGGATCTATGGCTCAGTGATGGCTTATTTTTTGCGTCTCGAGCTGACGTTTCTAATGGTACCATTTTTGCGCAGATGCTACGTTTTGATCGCCTGTTATTGCATTTTGCGTAAAACTTACGGCGACCAAAAAACGTAATTTTGGAGTTTGGAATTTTTTTGCCACTACGCCGTTTACCAATCAGATTAATTGATTTTATATTTTGATAGATCGGGCATTTCTGATTGCAGCGATACCAAATATAGGTATATTTATTAATTTTTAACCCTTTAATTTTCAATGGGGGGTGATTTGAACTTTTAGGTTTTTTTTTTATTTTTCAAAACTTTTTTTTTTTTTACTAGTCCCCCTAGGGGGCTATAGCGATCAGCAATCAGATTGCTCTTATCTATCTGCTGATCACAGCTATACAGCTGTAAGCAGCACATACAGTCACTTCCTGCTTCCCTGGCCTCCGGGCCGGGTGAAAACAAAAGTGAAACTTCATAGCTGCAGGCGTCATCACATGACCCTATGCTACGATGGCAACCACCGAAAGGCACGTGATCACTCACATGACTTCCAGTGGGGGCGGCGGTAAGTGAAAATCTTCACCGCGCTTATATACATCTCGCTGCCAGACTTTGGCAGCGAGATGTAAGGGGTTAATGTTACGGGTAGAATGCGATTCCACTCGTAACATGTAGGCACACAGGTCAGCTGTTGAAAAGGGGGCGGGGCTTAACGGGACACGCTCCATGACGGATATATCCGTCCATGGTCATGAAGGGGTTAAAGGGAACCAATCACCAGAATTTTCGTATATAACCTAAAGCCAGTGCTATACTGGCACTATCAGGCTGATTCTATACATACCTGTAGTGGTCAGCTCGGACAATTAGGTTTTGAAACCCAAAAAAGTAAAGTTTATAAAATCACCAGCTTCTTGAGTGACAGCAGCTGAGGATCAGATAATAGCGGAGGTTATGCATACGTATCCCTTCCCCCCTCTTATGCTAATTCTAAGTATTATACCATCAATTTACTTTTTCACTAGCAGGATCTGTGTGAGGTCATACCCATGTGACCAGAAGGAGCGTGGCCTCATGGGTATGGGTATGACCTCACAGATAGTATAATATTCATGCTAATTCTAACAAGGGGAGAGTATAACTATGAATCACTCCCCCCCCCTATTATCTGCTACTCAGCTGCTGTCACTCAAAAAGCTGGTAATTTCATAAACTTTACTTTCTTGACTCTCAAAAGCTAAACATCCGAGCTGCCTACTAATGGTATGTAGAGAATCAGCCTGATAGTTCCGGTACTGCACTGGCTTTAGGTTATTTATGAAAAACCTGGTGATTGGTTCCCTTTACTTGCTGCACCCTGCAGCGCATTAGCATTGTGACCAGGTATTAGTTGTTTGGTGCTATTTTATCCCCCAATTAAAATAATATTTAGGCGTGCTCCAATAGTTTAGTGAAATACAAATCACACTGAATTGGTTTGGCAAGATTTATAAAGGCTGTGGTAAAATGGTCATGGCTTTGATTTTCTGAATTTTCAAAAATTGTTGTGATGTTAAAAAATAAAAATACTGCACTGTGTACATATTGAAATATGTTCACAAAGATCTCTGTCTAAAAGATGGATGCCACTTTGTTAGCGGATACATGACGCTACATGCGGCTCAGGATTTTCCACCACAGTATTCATCCTTTTAAAACAGTTAAAGGATTTTTTTAACCTTAGCTTGATGTTCTGTTCTTACACGTTGCAAAATGATAGAAACCGTATGACTGCAAGGTATAAATAGAACAAGATTACACCCTTTGGGAACTTCAAGCAAAGAAATTACCTATATAAGCTATCTCACATAAATGGCTTTGTGTAAAGACTCAGTATAACATTTGAGTTGTACTACAGAGCCTATAGGACTATAATAGGGACTACTGCACCAGTGCAGGAGGAGGAGGTGGCCCTATGGAAGTTCAGCAAGTGTGAATACAAAGTGCCATCCATGTGCTGCCATCTATTATTGTGGGCGATTTATATGAGCCTATTAACTTTCATGACTGCTACAGCTTTGTGAGTTTTAGACACTTTTAATGCCTTGTCCGAACAGGAAACGTGACCTTGCTCAAATGAGATGTGGATTATGTGAAAAAGGACATGGCCTACTACAAAAAAAACACCAAAAAGGAGCCAAGACAAATGATATGTGCACACACAGAATGTGGTGAGCCTTCCTCATAAAGATGGCTGCAGCCGAGGTGCAAGATGCTGATGTCACAGCCACTCAACCTCCACACTAGGGGGGAGGGGCGGCTGCTTAGCATAAGACATGCACACTAATAAGGCTTGCACTGGGAGCCCATCATATAATGAGTGAAATGCACAGTGTCTGTACTGTGACCTATAAATGACGCCAGAAACCCAGGTCAGGCGGGCAAAACAGCACTATATAGGTGCATCTCGCACGGATACACGAGACGCAGTGTGTCTGAACTATAGCCTATAAATGACGCACAACACCAGGTCCAGGCGGGTCAGTTAGCACTATGAGTACATAACACATGACAGGCTCACCATTTAACCACCTGAATTCAAAAGGTCCACACACATCCTGCAAAAATGGATAAAATGTGCCATACCTCAAATAGTGAGATATTAGTTTATATTTTGGCCCAAAATATGTAAGCTCGCAATAAGCCTGTGGTTTTTCTAACATGGCCTACTACACCATGCATCAAAAACTACCACAAAAATTTAACATAACTTTCTTTCACAAAGTAAGGCTATGTGCGCACTAGGCGTTTTTTTCACGCTGCGTTTTTATGTGCGTTTTTGTCTAAAAAACGCACCCGCGGCTAAAAAACCGCGGCAAAAACGCATGCGTTTTTGCCGCGATTTGGTGCGTTTTTTGCTGCGTTTTTACTCACTGCGTTTTTAATCAGTGCACAATGCCATTAAAGATTGTTGATGAAAAAAAAAAAAAAAAAAAGGTCTGATGTCATTTCCTTCTTCAAAATGTTCATTGTATGCAGGAGAGCAGACAGCTGCAGAACTAGTGTATGCAGGAGAGCAGACAGCAGCTGCAGAACTACAAGTCTCAGCATCCTCCATTCACTAGTGTATGCAGGAGAGCAGACAGCAGCTGCAGAACTACAAGTCTCAGCATCCTCCATTCACTAGTGTATGCAGGAGAGCAGACAGCAGCTGCAGAACTACAAGTCTCAGCATCCTCCATTCACTAGTGTATGCAGGAGAGCAGACAGCAGCTGCAGAACTACAAGTCTCAGCATCCTCCATTCACTAGTGTATGCAGGAGAGCAGACAGCAGCTGCAGAACTACAAGTCTCAGCATCCTCCATTCACTAGTGTATGCAGGAGAGCAGACAGCAGCTGCAGAACTACAAGTCTCAGCATCCTCCATTCACTAGTGTATGCAGGAGAGCAGACAGCAGCTGCAGAACTACAAGTCTCAGCATCCTCCATTCACTAGTGTATGCAGGAGAGCAGACAGCAGCTGCAGAACTACAAGTCTCAGCATCCTCCATTCACTAGTGTATGCAGGAGAGCAGACAGCAGCTGCAGAACTACAAGTCTCAGCATCCTCCATTCACTAGTGTATGCAGGAGAGCAGACAGCAGCTGCAGAACTACAAGTCTCAGCATCCTCCATTCACTAGTGTATGCAGGAGAGCAGACAGCAGCTGCAGAACTACAAGTCTCAGCATCCTCTATGCTGTATGCAGTTTTTTGCCCAAAAAGAAAAAAAAAATGACATGGGCTTCGCCATATTTTTGTATGCTAGCCGGGTACAGCAGGCAGGTACGGGCTGCCCCCAACCCCCAGCTGCCTATTTGTACCCGGCTGGGAGCCAAAAATATAGAGAAGCCCTTTTTTTTAATTATTTCATGAAATAATTAAAAAAAAAAAAATGACGTGGGCTTCGCCTAATTTTTGAGTCCAGCCGGGTACAACTAGGCAGCTGGGGATTGGAATCCACAGTGCAGGGTGCCCATGCTTTCTGGGCACCCCCACTGCGAATTGCAGTCCGCAGCCACCCCAGAAAATGGCGCTTTCATAGAAGCGCCATCTTCTGGCGCTGTATCCAACTCTTCCAGCTGCCCTGAAGCCGGGTTGCTAGCCAGGTAATAATGGAGTTAGGGCTAGCTGTATATTATCAGCTGGCCCTAAGCCCGAAATTCATGGTGTCACGCCAATATTAGACATGGCCACCATGAATTTCTAGTACAGATAAAAAAAAACCACAACACACAGAAAAATATGTTTATTAGAAATAAAACACAACACAATTAGTGACTCCATCTTTATTGAAATAAACCCCCCTCCGCAGTAATCCTGGGTCAGGGTCCCGCGCCGTCCAATCAGGATCCAATATCATCTGATCGGTTTGCTGGAAGGCAAAGCGATCAGATGATGTGTCAGGATCAAGTGCCTGAATCACATCACACATCAGCTGATTGTATAAAAGCCGATTATACAGTCAGCTGATGCATCAGTAGAAAAAAAAAAAAAAATAATACTCACTTATGTGCTGTGGTGATTACCGGCAGCTCCTGGAGCGATCGATTGGACAGGAGTCTGATCCTATACGATCGCTGCCGGAGCTGCCGGTAATCAGCTGATGAAGTCCCCTGACGGCAGGATCAGCTGATAGCCGGCCGGGGCGCGAAAAAGCCGGCGACACCGCGATCAGCTGATGCGTCAGGTGACTGCATCAGGTGATCAGCGCCAGGTCCTGCAAGCAAGGTCCTGCCCCGGGGAGACTGCACACAGCCAGAGCGGCGGGACCGGGAGGAGATGGGAGCGGGCATGGCACCGGGACCCTGCGGACAGGTGAGTATATGACATTTTTTTTTTTTTTTCTACTGTTCACTTTGGTTTTCGCCGCTGCCTCCACCTCCCGCCCAGACATGGCGCCGCACGGAGCTGACATGCACAGGACGGGAGGTGGACGCGGCGGTGACGGTACCGGGAGGATTCATGCTTCTGTGTTTACCAACAGAAGGAATCCTCTTCCTGTACACGTCACTGTAGTACCCACCCCTTGCGTTTATAGCTGCGTTTTTAGTCATAGAAACGCGGCTATATGCGTTATTCATTGCGTTTTTAACATCTCATTGAATTCAATGAGTGAAAAACGCAGTGGAAAACGCAGAAATAATTGACATGCTGCGTTTTTGTGGTCACCACAAAAACGCAGCTAAAAAAAAACGCTGTGTGAGGACAGCACTTCTGAAAACCCATTGACATTGCTGGGGAAGCAATGTCACTGCGTTTTCAGCACAAAAACGCGGTAAAAAACGCCGCTAAAAACGCGGCAAAAACGCCTAGTGCGCACATAGCCTAAGCCAACTAATAAGTCTGCAGTCTCTGTGTCACTGACTGCAGACCTGAGAATCCTCACATCACGCGCACTGTGCGCCGAGAGGATGCGTCAGTGTCAGAGCCGAGAAATGTGGTCACATGGCCGCCATAGCGTGATATGCAGACTACGGCCTAAGACACACGGCATGAAAATGGGAGCGAGGGGAATGCGATGTTTTAATCGCATTGCACTCGGACCAATATTAACCTGTCAAAGTACCCATGAACGATTATTTTCTCAGCCCTAATCGGACCGAGAAAAGAATCGTAGCATGCTGCGATTGCAATGTAAGCCTTGTTTCTCTCGCATCCATTCAAGTGTATGGGGCGAGAGAAAAATCACACTGCACTCGCAGTACACCGGTGTACCCCGAGTGCAGGGCGAGAATGGCAATAGCCGGCAACGGAGGAGAGAGGGAGATAAATCCTTCCCTCCCCTCCTCAGCGCTGGCCCGCCCCTCCTCAGGCTCCTATTGATAAAATGGGACTCAATGTCCGTTCTATGTAAGGCCCATCTCTGTGATCCGCATAGCCTGTGAATACGGGAGTGTCCCTTAAATGCAAAAAATGTAAATGGTGTGATGTCAGCAAGCATTTATGAAGGTCGGTTTAAAAAAATGTGCAAAACAAAATCACAGCACACATCCCAACGTATTCTATAAACTAACTACAGTATTCAGTGAAGCGTATGATTCCCTGTAACATACGAGTATATTCAGTGTGACTGACTACATCAGCATGGTAGACGCACAAGTCTGCAAGTGATGCCAAAGTACTGGCAGACAACTATTAATAGCTGTACACTATTCCAGGGTGTCAGCGCCTTGGCTGCATCACAAGTCGGGATGTAAATATTTAGGCCCTGGATAGTCAATAAAGATGGCTCTCACTGGAATCTTATCTGCAGACAGTATGTACCATATACACACAGTGCATGAACCAAATAGGATCACACAGTTTTAGAGGCTTTGGTGCCAATTCTATTTGTGCCAGACGGGTCGTACTGTAAGTCACTGAGTAACATTTAAGCTAAAAGAAAATCTGGCCCATAGGAACCAATCACAGACACCAATATGAAGATGGCCGAGTAAATACATCTGAACACTGGTGTGTGGCGTAACAGGAACTGTTGGATCTGCTTACACTAATTGGGTTGCTCATTGTAAACAGGTTTGAAAAGCAGTAGACCATTACATAAAAGTTAAAAATTATCCATTACACAGATGTATATCTGTCCATATACAGCCCATTACAGACATCATCCAACAGCATTCCATATGGTCTATAATTAAAAAGTAACGCTTCCTCAAAAGGGAGGAAAATCTATTGACAATGGAAACCTGAACCAGACTAATCTTTATTTATATTTGCTGAACAAAAACGATGCCCCCTTGAAGAAGCTAATGCGAAACATGGCAGGACACAATCTGCCCTACTTTGTGTCCTGGTAATTCACTGGTATCTTCCTGTTCTATGTTTACTTTGTCAGACTAAGATCCCAATTTTGGGTATATTTTTATTGGACTTATCCTTTTGTTTCCCTTTTGATTAATTTGCTGCTCTTAGGATTAACCTGTATATGATGGCATTTATTGACACTACATATGGATGAGCATATCTCAGTACTGATCTCCACATTCAATTTTATCCAGAGCATCACAATATAGTTAGGCCCATCAGTCTTGTGCAATTATGTTGTCTGTATCGTGGCCTCAATTCTTTATCTGATTGTGGGTTTTGTGACCCAAACAGCACATTGCCCATGATCTTGATGATTTGAGATGTAAAATATGGGAGAAGAGCAGCTTATTTGAGGGCAAGTCTAGACGTTATTAAACTGCAAAAAATGTTTACAACTGGATGGGGCTTTCAAAATCACATCAAGATTTACCAGAAAATGGCTAAACTGAAAGCAAAGCACACTGTTACAGAAATTAACCAGAATTAACCCTTCATGGTGCAGAAAATAAATTAAAACTGTCCACATTTGGATCCAGCCAAAGAGTTGCATATCCATACAGGACAGAGACGTGTCACTTTCTGTAAGGCTTCACTGGTAATTCAGTGCAAAAGGTGTACCGTATATACTCGAGTATGAACTGAGTTTTTCAGCCCATTTTTTTATGCTGAAAAAGCCCCCCACAAATCATTCAACTGAAGTAAAGTGCTGATGGCAGCGGCGGCCCAGTGTACCCATCAAGATCATCAAGGGGAGCTATGTGCCTGCAGTCTACAAGAAGCAGGTAAGAGGACACCGCAGGAACGGAGGACAGGTGAGAATAATGTTGTGTATGTCAACGACGGCATAAAAGGGGAGCAGTAGGAGGGCATTACTAAAGGATGGGGCCCATCCCCACAGGAGGCTAGGACGTGGGGCCCATCCCCACAGGAGGCTAGGACGTGGGCCCCATCCCCACAGGAGGCTAGGACGTGGGCCCCATCCCCACAGGAGGCTAGGACGTGGGCCCCATCCCCACAGGAGGCTAGGACGTGGGCCCCATCCCCACAGGAGGCTAGGACGTGGGCCCCATCCCCACAGGAGGCTAGGACGTGGGCCCCATCCCCACAGGAGGCTAGGACGTGGGCCCCATCCCCACAGGAGGCTAGGACGTGGGCCCCATCCCCACAGGAGGCTAGGACGTGGGCCCCATCCCCACAGGAGGCTAGGACGTGGGCCCCATCCCCACAGGAGGCTAGGACGTGGGCCCCATCCCCACAGGAGGCTAGGACGTGGGCCCCATCCCCACAGGAGGCTAGGACGTGGGCCCCATCCCCACAGGAGGCTAGGACGTGGGCCCCATCCCCACAGGAGGCTAGGACGTGGGCCCCATCCCCACAGGAGGCTAGGACGTGGGCCCCATCCCCACAGGAGGCTAGGACGTGGGCCCCATCCCCACAGGAGGCTAGGACGTGGGCCCCATCCCCACAGGAGGCTAGGACGTGGGCCCCATCCCCACAGGAGGCTAGGACGTGGGGCCATCCCCACAGGAGGCTAGGACGTGGGGCCCATCCCCACAGGAGGCTAGGACGTGGGGCCCATCCCCACAGGAGGCTAGGACGTGGGGCCCATCCCCACAGGAGGCTAGGATGGGGGCCCATCAACACAGGAGGCTAGGATGGGGGCCCATCAACACAGTATGGGAACATGGATAGGCACATTACTGCAGGGCACAAGGATGGGCACATTACTGCATGGCACAAAGATGGGCACATTACTGCAAGAGACAAGGATGGGCACATTACAACAGAAGACAAGGATGAGAACCTTTCATTTTTACTGGTATCTATTTTTATTTTTGAAATTTACCAGTAGCTGCTGCATTTCCCTTCCTAAGCTAATACTAGAGTCAATAAGTTTTCCCAATTTTTTGTGGTAAAATTAGGTTCCTCGGTTTATACTCTGGTCGACATACTCGAGGATATGCGGTAAGTATTTTGGATAAGGAACAGTTGCTGAAAACTGATAAACATAAAAAAAAATGACAGTGAGGCCCATCATAGGCCTTTGCAGTCACATAAGTCTTCCCGGCTGGAGCAGACAGCACAGGAACCAGCTAGGAGACCTGAGGAGCCTCAGCACAGAAACCGCAGAAAATGATCAGGCAGGATTTTTTTCCCAGGTAAGCTGATGTACTTTTCCACTGGAAAATGTTAACAGGTACTACATAGGATAAGATATTGCTTGCACAGGAACATTTAATCTCACAGCTCAGTTTTCACTGCTGACTTAACTGTAAAATACATTGTCATAAAAGAAAGTTATAAAATGGGTTCTCTACTACCTGGACAAAGCCTTTTTAAATAAGTCGCCCTTGTAAAATAAAAACATGCAGAATCTTCACCTCCCACACCGGGTCTTCCTGTGACACGTATACCACGTGTGTCCTCAGCCAATCAGTAACCGCTATTGTGCTGCTGTGCCCCCATTATTTACGATGCTTTGAACACGTGTTGGACAAAGTAATGATGCCCAATAGTGGCTGTAGGACTCACGTGGCATAATATCACACAAGACCTGGTGTCATTATCAGAACGGTGCCGATGTGGAAGGGGGGTGTATGTCATTTTCATTTTACACGGGGGACACTTAATTTAGAAAAAGGTTGTCTTGGAAGTGGACAACCCCTTTAAACTTGCATTATATCAGGAAATCTATAGCATGCCACACCCGTCTGTGCCACCATTGAGTACTATTATATATTATTGACGCCATAACAGTATTTTTATACAGGATATCATGTGCACACCATCTTCCAAACAAAAAAAAGCAATGAACCTTTGTAAGTATGTGGCAATTATTTGGAAGAAGTCAACCCTATGTTTGGATAGCAAACAATTTTATAACGCTTGTAAAACCTCAAATTATGCTTTGGAGTAACGAAGACACATGAGCAGTGTCTCCAGTAATTCTTTTATTCATCATTTCACCATCCTTTCACGCTATATGCTATAATTCAGCTAGCATTTGGCTTTATTAGAACAGAAACTCAGGGTCAGGGTCCTTTCACATTTTCCATGCCTCTCTGTACACATGATGTAATTGTGGTTGTAGAGCAGAATAAAAAGTTGGATTCCTTTAAATTCGCTTCTGCAGAGAGAACAATTATCCAAGTATTTGGCACCAAATCTGTTAACTTTTCTTAAGTCCATGGGGGTATCAGTTTTTACTGGGGGCGTGTACTTCTTTCCCCTGTGTGATGTTGACCAGTCATAAGCAAGCAGCAGTATATACTGGAGAAAGAACACACCCCCACAATAGCCAAGAGCAGGTTTCTCAGCATGTGAGATGCAATGATACAACTCTGATCTTCTGGACTAATCTCCTGCACGATTAGAAAATAAAAAAAAAAAAAAACACAAAACATTTACTCTGTTGTGCAGCAACACCATGTGTCAAGTACCACATTAAACTTTTGGCGAGAGGTCTTCAAATCATGGGGTCTGACAGGTTGCAGTTTGTCGTTCAGAAAAGAATTTGCATGAATTAACGGTATTGCGTTATTCCTTTCTATCTGAAACTGTATGGATCTCTTCTCTTCAGTTGAGTTATAAGATCAAATGCTGACCCCCCCTGGGAATTCCACTCCTTTATGTCCATTGAAGGGGGAATCATCATCTCAGTCACCAGAACTGACTATATAATGAAACCGCAGGGAAAGTAGCACTAATTCTTCACAAGGAGCTTGGGGGAGAGGTAGAAACTACTATCACAAATATGCATGAGGTCACAGTTTACACTGCGTACAGCTTCCTGGCTGTATAATTATACTTTTAGGACATTAAATAGAAGAGTACTGGCTCTCCCAGACCAAGTCATTCTGGACAAATGCATCGAGGGATTGATAGAGCATAGAGGAATAATATACAGGGCGAAAGCTGGGAGTGAATTTGGAGACTGAAGAGAAGAAAGGCTGAACTACATACACTATGTGTCATGGCCGAAAGTGTTGGCACCATTCAAATTGTTCTAGAAAATGAAGTATTTCTCCCAGAAAATTATTGCAATTACACATATATCGTTATATAGTTTTTTTCCTTTGTGTGTATTGGAACAAAAATAAAAAAATAAAAAGGAGGGGAAAAAATACCGTATTTTTCATTTTATAAGATGCACGGGATTATAAGACATCACAAATTTAGAGATAAAAAAAATGGGGGTCCATCTTTTACTCCGGTGGAGTCTTACCAGAAGGGGGGGCGGCAGCGGTGGTGAAGTGTAGTCACAGGAGAGGGATGGTGCTGGTGGGGTCTGTGCTGGCAGCGGAAGCTGCGGTGGCTGTGTGGACCAGGTTGGTGCAGTGGGTGTCCCAGATGCTTGGTCGGCAGTCCGGGCTTCAAAGAAATGGCGCCTGGAGCAGCGCCTGCGCAGAAGGAGCTCTCAGTGGACTGCTGAATCTGTGCACATGCTGACACCGAGCGCCATCATTTGAAGCCAGAGCATCTGGAACACCAGCTGCACAGCCGCAGCAACTTCCGCTGCCAGCACAGCCATCGCAGCCTGCACAGCCAGCCATCAGCACAGATGGCCGCCCACCTGCATAGAGAGGCACCCGGACGCACAGATAGACGGCCGCACAGGGAAGCAGCCGGCCGCCTGCAAAGACAGGCCCCCGAGCCAATTCACCTCCCGGTAAGCTATATTCGGATTTTAGGACGCACCCATCATTTTCCTGCCAAGTTTTTGGGAGGAAAAGTGCTTCTTAAAACCCAAATATACGGTAATTTTACACACAACCCCAACAATGAGCAGGACAAAATTGTTGGTCCCTTTCAAAATTGTGGGTAAACAACTTTGTTTCAAGCATGTGATGCTTGCTCAAACTCACCTGTGGCAAGTAAAACAGGTGTGGGCAATATGAAAATCACACCTGAAACCGGATAAAAAGGGGAGAGGTTGACTCAATGTTTGCATTATGTGTGCCACATTAAAGATGGAGAACAGAAAAAGGAGAAAAGAACTGTCTAAAGATTTGAGAACCAAAATTGTTGAAAAATATCAACAATCTCAAGATTATAATTCCAACTACAGAGACCTAATTTTTCAATTAAAATAAAAAAAAACCAGCAAACCGATCCAACAAGACCCTCTCCAGCACCAGAGATGAATCTCTTATTTTTACCCACAAAAGTAGACAAATGCATTAAACGTTTGTGGTGGGTCAGCCACTTAAGAGGACCAGTGAGCTCTGCTGACATGTCTTCCCCAGTAAATTGTATTCCTCAAAAAATACCTATTCTGTAGGTCTGTTCATAGAGCTCTGTGTTCTATATATCTAGTTATTCCTTCTAGCAATTTATGAATAAATTGACAATGTGAAGCTATCCTCTGAAGTGTGTCTATCCACAATCTTAGGGAGCAGTCAGACTGCCATGTAAATCGGCGCAAGATAGGAACACAGAGCACGACCTGGCCGGCAGCTCTCCTGACCCGAGTGTGACAGCTGCATAGAAATACATGAAGCTATTATGCTTTGGTAGGGCAAGCTGGCAGACAGTCCATGCTCTGCGTTCCCATCTTGCCCTGATTTATACAGCAGTCTAACTGCGCCACTTACACTGATCAATCAGGGCTAGTCTGTCCAGTGACATGTGCCTTCATAGGTGAAAGATTATTTTAGGGAAATAAAATTGTTTATTCAAGTTGGAGCTGAAAAGCTGCTTTAAATATAAAGAGCAAGTCCACAGTGGTGCTGGATCTAATTTTAGCAAAGAATATCCTGTTCCATAATTTTTCATTTAAAAAGGGAATCTGTCACCAGGTTATTGTTATGCAATCTGAAAGCAGCATAACGTAGGATTAGACCATGATTACAGGGATTTGTCCCTTAATGAACTATTTTGCTGTTACAATACAATGTTATATCAGCAGGAGATTATCATTACAAGATAACTTGGCATGTAGTGCAACCACGTCAGCACCACTGAGTAGCAGCTCTGTCACTGTACAATGTACACAGAAAGCTGTGGTGTGTGCAGGATTATACACAGCTCATCAACTGAGCTCTAGTCAATCTGCAGCAGAGAAAGCTGTGACTATCTTAACTGCTTCACCCAGTATACTACAGTGACATTGCAGGAATCAGGGTCTCTGTCACTACATCATGCTGCTGTCAGATTACATAGCAAAAATCTGCTAAAGTTTTCGGCATCCCAGTCCTGTTTTCATACAGTAATACACTGTCGAGAACGATGATGGATGATTTTTCGATCAGTACAAAAGATTGTTTAACCCAATAAACAAGCGCATGCCTCATTATGATCGGCAACATCATAGTGAAATGAAAGTTCCTAGGAACACTTATTCATGTTAATCTTACAAATTGACCTTAATCCATGCATCACTACCAAAGTCGCACCAGTGCTGGAACATGGAGACTATACAGTAGCCACAAACACCCTACTGCACTTGTGATCAAGTTTTATTAGTCATCAGCATTTATTTGGGTGGGGAGAAAAACACAGACAGAAGGGAGACAGAAAAAATCCTGGCAAAAGATATATACCGGTAGTCATAAACCTATAATGTTTCATAAGTGACTGTAGCTGCGCTCATCCTCAACATCTTATCTAAGTGATGCAAAAAAAAACATAATTCAATGATAAGAAAGGTGGTCAAAGCAATGGATGTGAGCATTACTTCAGATTTTTTTTTTTTTTTTTTTTTTTTAAGTACAACAGTCCCATTACTGAGATTTAAGTTGACATTTACATTACAAGGAGTATGAAGAATATACCGTATTTTTCGTTTTATAAGATGCACTGGATTATAAGACGCACCCCAAATTTAGAGATAAAAAATAAAAGAAAATAAAAAAAAAATTTGGTCCATCTTATAATCCGGCGTTGTCTTACCGAGGGAGGCAGAAGTGGTGGTGAAGCAGGTCACAGGAGGTAGAGGTTGTGCTGGCAGCAGCGGCTCAGTGGTGGAGCAGGCCGGTGCGGTATGTCCGCGGTCCCGGTTCAAGTGATGGCGCCCGGAGCAGCGCAGGCACAGATTGAGCTCTCATCCAAGAGCTCCATCTGCGCACGCGCTGACACCCGTCACTATCATTTGAAACCGGGACCGCGGACACACTGGGACACCTGCCGCACAGCCGCACGCACAGGGTGGCAACCAGCATGCCGCCCGCCCACCTCCACAGAGAAGCAGCTGGCCACCGGGACAGAGAGGCACCCGGCACAGACAGGCAGCCGGCACGCAGCCACAGACACCCAGCTGCACGCACACACCCGTCTGTCCACACAAACAGCCCCACCGGTAAGCTATAGTCGGATTTTAAGACACACCCCTCATTTTCCTCTCAAATGTTTGGGAGGAAAAGTGAGTCTTATAATACAAAAAATACGGTAGTTTAGCAAGGTCTATCATAAAGCAAAGGGCTCCCACATCAGGCACCCCTCTCCTCCCCGTTACTGTGACGTGGGCTTCTAGAACTTATGACTGTCTTCACCTATTTCTGCCTGGTAACATTAAAGAGTCTGTCAGCACAGAATGGTTGATACGGTGGGGAAAACGGGAAAACAATCAGGTGGGAAGGGGCACTTAAATGATTGATCACGTCAAGACGTAACAAGCGTTTGTACTTGGTTTGATCAGTCATTTTTGGGCTAACAAGAGTCCCTTTAAGCATTAGCACAGTTTCTGGAAGAGACTTTAGACCATGAATATTAAAAGGGTTTGTCCACTACCTTCTGATTCAATGTTTCCCCTAGATAAAATAAAAATAAGCGAGTATTTCCCTCCGCCGCAGGCGCTGTTCCCGCACTCGTGTTCCCACATGTGACATCACACGAGCCCCACGCCCAATCACCACCGGCTTCTCTCTCCCTGCCTTCGGACAAATTACTGTGGGTAATCCACAGGAAGTGATAGCTGCGGCTGCCTCTGACTTCCTGTTGATGGCTCCTGCGTCAGAAGGTGGAGAGAGAAGCCGGCGGTGATTGGACGGGGGCTTTCACCACATTACAATGTCACGCGAGCCAGGACACTGCTGGAAGGAAACCAGCAGCAGAGGCACATATAGGCTGTTTTATTTTACCGGGGGGAACGTGGAATCAGATGGGCTTGTCCTAGTAGTGTACAAGTCTTAACATATTGTAGTATCTATATATATAATTTCCTTATTCTGTCTGTCTGTCTTGCTCCAAAATTCTGTCGTTACCGCGACAAGCGTCTCATTGGCCGCTCGCCTCCGCCCCCTGCACGGATTAGCCGCTCGCCCAGGCTCCGCCCCCCCCACGGATTGGCCTCTCGCCCCTGCACGCATTGGCAACTCTGCCACGCCCCGCCCCCCGCACGCATTCCCCGAACCGACACGGAGCCCCGACTCCCAGGTGAGTGCTGTACCCCCGGGAGCCCACACCAGCGTACGCCGGCAACCCAGACGACACATACCCTCGCATTGCTGGGGTTGCCGGCGTACGCTGGTGTGGGCTCCCGTGCGTGACTGGTAACCATGGTACACATCTGCTAATATTGTGTAGCATGGTTACCAGCGTACACCGGCTCCCAGGTGAGCGCATCAAGGTCCTCCAGCGGCGGAACACAGACACACACACACACACACACACACACAAAATCAGATCACACTCACTCTCACACACCTCACACACACATCAGATCGCATCCACACACAACAACAACATCCAGTGATATCGATTACTTCTCGGCGGCGATAGTGTGCGTGCAGTGACCTTCCAGGACCTGCCGGAGGATCACATGGCCGGAAGCATGTGGTATCTCCGGATGTTGTGAGTGTGAGCGCGTATGTGCGATATCGTCAGTGTGTGTACGTGTATGCGATCGTGTGTGTGCGTGTATGCGATCGGATGTGTGCGTGTATGCGATCGGATGTGTGCGTGTATGCGATCGGATGTGTGCGTGTATGCGATCGGATGTGTGCGTGTATGCGATCGGATGTGTGCGTGTCGGCAGAAGGCAGAGGAGCACTGCGTGCAGCACAGCTGCTGGGACCGCCCACCCGAGGGCACAGGCAGAAGTGGGGCGTGAGTGTATGCGATCAGATGTGTGCGTGTATACTGTCTGATGTGTGAATGTGGAGCACGATGGGGGGGTGCGCAGCATGGGGGATGGAGCACGATGGGGGGTGCGCAGCATGAGGGATGGAGCACGATGGGGGGTGCGCAGCATGGGGGATGGAGCACACCTCCCCCCAAAACACACACACACACACTGTACAACACACCACACACACTGGGAACTACAAACACCGCCCTACACAGACACCCACAGACAACGCCGCACACACACAACACCCAACACACAAACACCGCGGCACACACAACACCCAACACACAAACACCGCGGCACACACAAATATACGCACATACCGCACAACACACACACATATTGCACAAAACATACCTCCCCCAAAACACACCCCACACCCACAACGCTACAGCCACACAGCGCTCCACAAACAACGCAACACACACACACAAACACCACTCTCACCCCCCGCCACACCCAGAACATGTACAGCGCCCTACACAAACACTGGCAACTACACAACATCATTATTATATATATATATATATATATATATATATATATATATATATATATATATATATATATATATATATATATATATATATAATCTCAAAAATCATACATTAACTACACAATACGTAAATTCTAGAATACCCGATGCGTAGAATCGGGCCAGCTTCTAGTATTCTATAAAATAATGATAATATAAAACAGACCTCCAATGCAGGAGACGTCTTTAAAGTCTACAGGCTTTTGCCTCCCTAATCTGAGACCAGCATGATGTATGGGCAAAAACTCAGGTTCCAGTGATGTGTCACTTACTGAGCTGCTCACGGTTTTATCAGCTAGAGGACTAGGAAACCTGCTGCCATGTAGTCCTCCATATTAATAAGCTCTGTATACCCTCCCCCTCTCCCAGAAATCAGCAGTTTTCTGCCTATGCACAGAAGGCTACCAATCAGTGGTGTGGGTGGCTTATACAGATCTTTGCATTCAGAAGACTGGTAAATCTGCAGTGATTTTCGCAGGAAGCAGTCCAATAGGTGACATCACTAGAATTTGGGTCACTGCCCCATACATCATACTGCTCTCAGATGAGGAAGTAAAAACCTGGGGAGATTCTTTGTGCAGCTCCACTCCCAAAGGATCAAAAGTTCTCTGCTGGAAAAGCATCAATTTACAATCTGCTACAAATGTCCAACTAAGATATCATAATAACCATGTAACAAATCTCTGAACAAATTTAAAAGGGAACTTGTCACCAGATTTTCCGCTGATGAGCTGCGGCCACCAGTGAGGTCTTATATACAGCATTCCAGAATACTGTATATAAGAGCCCAGGCCACTCTGTAGAACGTAAAAAACACCTTAATAATACTCACCTAGGGGGCAGTCTGGTCTGATGGATGTCACTGTATAAAGTCCAGTGCCTCCTCCAACTTGTGCGATTGAAATCTTCCTGCTCAGCCGCGTCTAGCGTCATGTATAGAGAGGTCTCCATTGCACTCCTGCGCACTTTGTTCTGCATGGCTGAGGGCTGATCAAAGTACTGTAGTGTGCATGCATGGGCGGTCTTTTCTCGCGCTTGCACACTACAGTACTTTGTTCTGCCCTCAGCCGTGCAGAACAAAGTGCGCATGCGCAGTAGTGCAATAGAGGCCTCTCTGTAAATGACACAGGACGTGTCATGCACTCAGGGCTGAGCAGGGAGGACAGTAATCACAAGTAGAGTTGATCAAATCCGCAAAAATCCAGGACCGGCAGATCACTGCCGGATTGTACAAAAAAAAAAAAATCTGGATTCGCTCCGGATTCCGGTTCCCATATAAGTCTATGGGGACTAGAATCCAGAGATTAAAACAGTTTGTGGAGGGGCTAGGGGGGTAGGAGCACGCGCGGTGTACTCACCCGAGGCTGTATCATTGCAGCAAACTCCTTCTGGGTCACGCTTTTCCCTTCCGGAGCAGACAATTAAATATTCATTGTTTTGCCCACTGACCGGTGCGTGTAATTGGTTGCAGTTAGATGCACCCCCACCCGGAGTGTCAGCGTGTCACCTGACTGCAAGCAATCACAGGTGGCAGTGTCACGGGCGGGGAGGGGACGCTGCGCTCACCACGCTCGGGTCCGGCGCTGCTGCTTCGCTTGCTGCTCGGTGGCTCGAGCAGTGGGCCGGATCCGGGGACTCGAGCGGCGCTCCTCGCCCGTGAGTGAAAAGGGGAATGGTGTTGGGGATTTATTGTCCGTGACGCCACCCACGGTTGTGGTGAGGTTGTGACACCACCGCTGCTCTGGACGGGGATCCCGGGAGCGATGACAGGGAGCAGCTTGGATGTTGTTTTTCCCCTCCGTGGGTAGGGGGGTTGGTTGTCCCGGGGCCCGGTGAGGGAGGAATGGCAGGTGGGTTACGGGGCCTGGTGAGGTGCAGAGTCGCGGGGGCAGCGCGGTGCCGCACGGCACGGTGGTACTCACTCAGCCAATGATGAATGCAAAGTCTTCGGTAAAACAAACGGCTGGATGGACGGGTCCCACAGACTGCTGCGGTGGTTCTTCTCCCGGTAGGTTGGCGGTGACTGCCTTTCCCTGCACCTGTGTTATGTTCTCGGTTCTGATGGCTTCCCACCGGTAACCCGCTCCCCAGCTTGGATGGATGCTGAGGGAGCCCCTTTTGCCCGCAGGCTCTAGCCCTGGGAACTGTAGCCTTGGCGGTGACTGTATTTCCCTTCACGGTTTGAGCGGTTGCCTTCAATCGGGTCTTGACTGCTGGGAAACCCCGGAGGTTCCCTTCGCTAACGGATTTGACCGGTTTTACGGCGACTCCAAGCTTGGTCGGGGTCCGTAGGCCCTGCCGAATGGTGCTGGCTTCTCTTTGCTCCCCGATCCGGTACTGGCGGGCCACTGCCCGTCCCCGGTCCTTACGGTTCACATCAATCAGCCCCTCCTGCAGACGGTCACCACCGTCTGCCAACCTTGCTGTATGTGCCCGGGCCACGCACCCGGACACGGTCAGTCTGCTCCACTACCACTTCACTTCTCAACTCTCCAAACTACTCTGCACTCCTCTCACTTCCTTTTCCCGCCTCCAGGACTGTGAACTCCTCGGTGGGTGGGACCAACCGCCTGGCTCCACCCCCTGGTGTGGACATCAGCCCCTGGAGGGAGACAACAAGGATTTTTGTCTGACCTTGATGTGCCTAGCCGGGATGTGTTGTTGCAGTACCTGTGACGTCCTGGCTTGTCCAGGGCGCCACAGCAGGACGGCCAGTGGACGGGGAAAGCAGTGCAAGTGTGTGCAGGTCAGTATGGTGAACGTGCAGGTTCGGTGTAATCCGCACGAGGTCTCAAGCAACTTCAGCTCTGCTACATAGCCAGCAGCCATAGAGCACGACCGCTGGCTGTGCAGACAATGAGTGAGCTGCGATGACTGCACGGCAGGCAGATACTGTCACAGCCTGCAACCAGTCACAGACGAGAGGACGGCCGGTGGGCGGGGAAAACACGGAAAGTTGTGTGTATACGATGCACAGTTCAGGAAATTAATGCGCGACCCGGAAGCAGTGTGCCACCTTACACCGAGTCTCAGTAACTATGAAACGCTGTTTTATTTTTGTTTTTCTTTATTTTTCCATTATTTTCCTCAGTTCCAGATCGTGCACCCGGAAATCTTTGAAACTGCACGGATCCGGACTTTTTGGCCCTGTGCGCACTTACGGTTTTTTGCCGCGAATTTCCTGCGGTTTTGCTGCATGTTTCGCTGCAGAAAATGTTCGTAACATCTCTGCAGTGAACCACCAGCAAAACCTATGGGGAAAAAAAAATCCTGTGCGCACTAGGCGGAATTTGACAGCTGCATGTTTTGCTGCAGGATTCCCGCAGCAAAAACAATTGCATGTCACTTTTCCGCACGTCGCTGCGGGATTTCACTCCATTGACTCCAATGTAATCGTGAAATCCCGCAGGGAATAACGCAGGCAGCAAATTCTGTGCAGTTCACTGCGTTTTCCTGCGTTATTTCGCGGTTTACCTGCGGTTTTGCAGGGAAGTGATGTCATTATGACAGGAAGAGGAAGCGGAGCAGAGAGTAAACACACACATCACAGATACACACAGACATAGAACACACAGAAAGCAAACAGAAATATAGAAAACAAAACGCGTGTGCTCCGGTGTATTTTTACCTTCCAGCCGAGGTAAGCACACAGCGGCGACCTGGTATTCTCAGGCTGGGGAGGGCGAGGGGCAGGGTTTATGTCCCCCGCCTGCCTCCCACCGCCGAGAATATCAGCCGCAGCTGCCCCGGGACTGCGACAGCATGCATTATGCGGCAGTACCGGAGTATCCCCGGCTCTTCCTGCTGCCGTGATGCAGTGGCAGACAGGGTAATACAAGGAGTTAATGGCGGCGGATCGCCGCCACTAAGTCCAGACTTGATCATGGCAGCATCTATGAGACAGCTGACATGATCAACACCTAAGTAAAGTGAAAAAACACAGACACTGAAAAATCCTTTATTTTAAATAAAGCATAAATAAGCCTCGTTCACCCTTTTATTAACCACCCCCCCAAAACAAAGCTCCGACGTAATCCACGTCCTGCGATGCTTACATCCAGCCGCGACTAACACTGTCACAGCGCTGAATGCAGCGGTAACCACAGGGCATTTCCTACGGCCGGTAATGTGAACTTACTACCGACCGTGAGAAATGCAGCGCTCTGTCTATTTATCCATCTACAGTTAGGTCCAGAAATATTTGGACAGTGACACAATTTTGGCGAGTTGGGCTCTGCATGCCACCACATTGGATTTGAAATGAAACCTCTACAACAGAATTCAAGTGCAGATTGTAACGTTTAATTTGAAGGTTTGAACAAAAATATCTGATAGAAATTGTAGGAATTGTACACATTTCTTTACAAACACTTCACATTTTAGGTCAAAAGTAATTGGACAAATAAACCAAACCCAAACAAAATATTTTTATTTTCAATATTTTGCTGCGAATCCTTTGGAGGCAATCACTGCCTTAAGTCTGGAACCCATGGACATCACCAAACGCTGGGTTTCCTCCTTCTTAATGCTTTGCCAGGCCTTTACAGCCGCAGCCTTCAGGTCTTGCTTGTTTGTGGGTCTTTCCGTCTTAAGTCTGGATTTGAGCAAGTGAAATGCATGCTCAATTGGGTTAAGATCTGGTGATTGACTTGGCCATTGCAGAATGTTCCACTTTTTTGCACTCATGAACTCCTGGGTAGCTTTGGCTGTATGCTTGGGGTCATTGTCCATCTGTACTATGAAGCGCCGTCCGATCAACTTTGCGGCATTTGGCTGAATCTGGGCTGAAAGTATATCCCGGTACACTTCAGAATTCATCCGGCTACTCTTGTCTGCTGTTATGTCATCAATAAACACAAGTGACCCAGTGCCATTGAAAGCCATGCATGCCCATGCCATCACGTTGCCTCCACCATGTTTTACAGAGGATGTGGTGTGCCTTGGATCATGTGCCGTTCCCTTTCTTCTCCAAACTTTTTTCTTCCCATCATTCTGGTACAGGTTGATCTTTGTCTCATCTGTCCATAGAATACTTTTCCAGAACTGAGCTGGCTTCATGAGGTGTTTTTCAGCAAATTTAACTCTGGCCTGTCTATTTTTGGAATTGATGAATGGTTTGCATCTAGATGTGAACCCTTTGTATTTACTTTCATGGAGTCTTCTCTTTACTGTTGACTTAGAGACAGATACACCTACTTCACTGAGAGTGTTCTGGACTTCAGTTAATGTTGTGAACGGGTTCTTCTTCACCAAAGAAAGTATGCGGCGATCATCCACCACTGTTGTCATCCGTGGACGCCCAGGCCTTTTTGAGTTCCCAAGCTCACCAGTCCATTCCTTTTTTCTCAGAATGTACCCGACTGTTGATTTTGCTACTCCAAGCATGTCTGCTATCTCTCTGATGGATTTTTTCTTTTTTTTCAGCCTCAGGATGTTCTTCTTCACCTCAATTGAGAGAGTTCCTTAGACCGCATGTTGTCTGGTCACAGCAACAGCTTCCAAATGCAAAACCACACACCTGTAATCAACCCCAGACCTTTTAACTACTTCATTGATTACAGGTTAACGAGGGAGACGCCTTCAGAGTTAATTGCAGCCCTTAGAGTCCCTTGTCCAATTACTTTTGGTCCCTTGAAAAAGAGGAGGCTATGCATTACAGAGCTATGATTCCTAAACCCTTTCTCCGATTTGGATGTGAAAACTCTCATATTGCAGCTGGGAGTGTGCACTTTCAGCCCATATTATATATATATATATATATATATATATATATATATATATATATATATATATATATATATAATTGTATTTCTGAACATGTTTTTGTAAACAGCTAAAATAACAAAACTTGTGTCACTGTCCAAATATTTCTGGCCCTGACTATTATCTATCTCAGAAGGAAATTTTTTTTTTATTTTTAAAATGTGCTTTATTGTATTGAATGCAATAAAGCACATGTACCAACCAGGACGCGGCAATACCGCGAACAATACCGCGGTAAACCGCATGCAGTTTTCAAGTGCGGTTTGCCGCGTTTTTTTACCGTGGGTGCAGTAATCTTTCAATGCCTGCGGAATTTCTTAAGAAAATTCCATTTTCCAGTGCGCACATAGCCTCGGATTCGCTCAGCCCTAATCACAAGAAGAGAGGAGGTGCCGGACGGAGACTAGCGGCGGCCATCATACCGGACCGCCCCCTAGGTGAGTAAAATAAAAGTATTTTTACATTATACAGAGCAGCCTGGGCTCTTCTATACTGCATTCCAGAATACAATATATAAGGGCTCACTGGTGGTGAACACCGCTCATAAAGGGAACCCGTCACCAGGTTTTTCCCTTAAGAATATACCTCAAAACTGGCAATAACAATGAGAAGACTGAATAGCTGCAAATATGTACAAATTACAGTGTGTATTCCTCTGTCGCTTGCTAGTATACTGGATATGTGCACTTGGCTCAGTGTAATCATAGGTGTAGCCATTCACATTACAGGACCATCACTCTCCTTCCAGCAACTTTACATGCTGTAGCCTGAAATGCATTAATAGCTACAAGATCTGTCACCAAAAACATGAAACTAAGCATAGAGCCCTGTAGGGCAGGCGCAGGCAATTAATTTTCCTGCGTGGCCATATGAGAGACTGTGACTGGGGTGGAGAGCGGAACCAAAATGCTGAACTTAAAAGGGGTTATCCGGCTTCTTTGACTTTTTTTTTTTATTTCCCTATTGGGCTACATTGGGGCAGGTAAGTAGATAGAGACCACTTACCTGCCCCGCTGTCAGCCCCCTCTCCCCCGGCTCAGAGCGGTCATGTGACCGCTCCTGCCGCGATTTTGCTGCTTCCGGTCTTTGCACGTCTACATGGGCAGGGCCATGTTGACATGCAAATGTGGAGCAGCATGTCACCTCCCTGCTGGGCGACTACAGTGCGAGGAGTCACCGCCCCCCTTCCCTGCACCCTCCCACACATTCCCCTGCACCTCCAGTAACCTCCCCCTGCACTGCTGTGGGGTCCGTGATTTGGGGGCGGGGCCTGGCGGCAGCTGCCGTAGTGTCAGCTCCAGCACCGGGCCCCCTGCCCAGGATCGCACATTCAAATGTACCGGCATCACAGATCACCGATGCCGGTACATTTGAATGTGCTGATGAGAAGTCACTGTCCCTCCCGCTGTCTGTGCGCTCTGCAGCACAGCGGTGACGTCACTACTGTGCTGAAGAGAGCACAGACAGCGGACGAACGTGCAGGAGCGGCGGGGACCGAGGACGGGTGAGTATGTACTCCACATGTGTTCCCGATGGGGATGGGGGGGTTGCAGAGCCATGTGTGTGCGTGTGCAGAGCCATGTGTGTGCGTGTACAGTGCAGAGCCATGCGTGTGCAGAGCCATGTGTACGGTGCAGAGCCATGTGTACGGTGCAGAGCCATGCATGTGCAGAGCCATGTGTGTACGGTGCAGAGCCATGTGTGTACGGTGCAGAGCCGTGTGTACGGTGCAGAGCCGTGTGTACGGTGCAGAGCCATGTGTACGGTGCAGAGCCATGTGTACGGTGCAGAGCCATGTGTACGGTGCAGAGCCATGCGTGTGCAGAGCCATGTGTGTACGGTGCAGAGCCATGTGTGTACGGTGCAGAGCCATGTGTGTACGGTGCAGAGCCATGTGTGTACGGTGCAGAGCCATGTGTGTACGGTGCAGAGCCATGTGTGTACGGTGCAGAGCCATGCGTACGGTGCAGAGCCATGCATGTGCAGAGCCATGTGTACGGTGCAGAGCCATGTGTACGGTGCAGAGCCATGTGTACGGTGCAGAGCCATGTGTACGGTGCAGAGCCATGCATGTGCAGAGCCATGTGTACGGTGCAGAGCCATGTGTGTACGGTGCAGAGCCATGTGTGTACGGTGCAGAGCCATGTGTGTACGGTGCAGAGCCATGTGTGTACGGTGCAGAGCCATGTGTGTACGGTGCAGAGCCATGTGTACGGTGCAGAGCCATGTGTACGGTGCAGAGCCATGCGTGTGCAGAGCCATGTGTACGGTGCAGAGCCATGTGTACGGTGCAGAGCCATGTGTGTACGGTGCAGAGCCATGTGTGTACGGTGCAGAGCCATGTGTGTACGGTGCAGAGCCATGCGTACGGTGCAGAGCCATGCATGTGCAGAGCCATGCATGTGCAGAGCCATGTGTACGGTGCAGAGCCATGTGTACGGTGCAGAGCCATGTGTACGGTGCAGAGCCATGTGTGTACGGTGCAGAGCCATGTGTGTACGGTGCAGAGCCATGTGTGTACGGTGCAGAGCCATGTGTGTACGGTGCAGAGCCATGTGTGTACGGTGCAGAGCCATGTGTGTACGGTGCAGAGCCATGTGTGTACGGTGCAGAGCCGTGTGTACGGTGCAGAGCCGTGTGTACGGTGCAGAGCCGTGTGTACGGTGCAGAGCCGTGTGTACGGTGCAGAGCCATGTGTACGGTGCAGAGCCATGTGTACGGTGCAGAGCCATGTGTACGGTGCAGAGCCATGCGTGTGCAGAGCCATGTGTACGGTGCAGAGCCATGTGTGTACGGTGCAGAGCCATGTGTGTACGGTGCAGAGCCGTGTGTACGGTGCAGAGCCGTGTGTACGGTGCAGAGCCGTGTGTACGGTGCAGAGCCGTGTGTACGGTGCAGAGCCATGTGTACGGTGCAGAGCCATGCGTGTGCAGAGCCATGTGTACGGTGCAGAGCCATGTGTACGGTGCAGAGCCATGTGTACGGTGCAGAGCCATGCGTGTGCAGAGCCATGTGTACGGTGCAGAGCCATGTGTACGGTGCAGAGCCATGTGTACGGTGCAGAGCCATGTGTACGGTGCAGAGCCATGTGTACGGTGCAGAGCCATGTGTACGGTGCAGAGCCATGTGTACGGTGCAGAGACATGTGTGTGCGTGTGCAGAGACATGTGTGTGCGTGTGCAGAGACATGTGTGTGCGTGTGCAGAGACATGTGTGTGCGTGTGCAGAGACATGTGTGTGCGGTGCAGACCCCGATGTGAGGCTGTTATTTGCAATGCTGTAGTGATACCAGGTCAGGTGCTGGGGAAGAATATACTGACAGGGAATGTGTGCAGGGGGCGGGCAGGGGGCGAGGCTGGACACTGGGGTGGGGCTGGACACTGAGGCTGGGCGGTGACAGCTCTGACTGAGGTTTTGCACAGGAAGTGGTCATGTTTGCTGGATCTGAATGTAAACAAGAAGCTGCAGAGAATAAAGGTATAATTCAAGAGGAACAAAAGTTAGAAAACAGAAAATAACAATGTAGGTGTGATTTATATGACAATACAGCACAGAAACTCAAAAATTTTTGTTAAGCTAATGTCGGACAACTCCTTTAATTCTGCTCAATATAAATATATAAATTATTTTATATTCATTGTATCACATAATATTAGACAGAATTAAGGATGCTGACATCCCCCTACATACCGTATGAGTTCACACACAGCCACTATATACAGTATGAGCCCCCATATAGTATGCAGTATGAGACCCTCCCATTGCCCCTGTATACAGTATGAACCCTCACATAATCCCTATATTTATGTACACATTCCATACACATTTAAAAAAAAAGAAAAGTGCATTTAATGTGTGTATGAATATAGGGATTATGTGGGGGCTCATACTGTACATAGGTGCATTATGTGGATCTCATACTGTATACAGGGGCAATGTGGGCGGCTCATACTATATTTATGCACACATTCCATACAAACGCACAAAAAAAAAAAACCTCCCTTTACTACCGTTCCCCCAGTGCTCTGCTGGACCAACTCTCCACACAGCAAGTGCACTGATCTGACGTTATTGCGTCTGCTGTCTCACACGCTAATTGGTGGCGGGAACCAGCGGCTCCTTCTCCACCAATGTATTCACAGCTATCTGCATCCTCAGCATGCAGCTAACAATATCTGGCGTGGGATGGCATGGTGCGGCCTGTGGGTCACCGGTTTCAGCCCTTCGGCTGTCTGTCCAGACTTGAAAAAGCAGAGGGCCAGATGTGGCCTGCACCTTGTCCAGTTCTGCTGTAGGAGATGTAGCCGTATGAAAACAACACTGCTCTGCACATGCAGTGTTGTGGTTGCGCCATGCAGCACCACACTTAGGCCGGGGCCACACGGGGACTACTGCGATCCCCTCGCATGACAGTTGGCTCACGCTGGCAGTACAGCAGAGCTGAGTGTCATGCGAGTGTCCCTGCGACTGAGGTCCGATCGTGCGAGCGGACCACAGCTGCGAGGGGCAAGCCGGCACTGAGGAGGGGAGGGATTCATCTCCCTCTCTCCTCTGTAGCCGGCTATTGCGATTCTCGCCCTGCACTCGCAGTACACCGGTGTACCGCGAGTGCAGTGCGATTTTTCTTTCACCCCATAGATTTGAATGGGTGCGAGAGAAAGTCTTGCATTACAGTCGCAGAATGCTGTGATTGTTTTCTTGGTCAGATTAGAGCTGAGAGAATAATCGCTCATGTGTGCTGACATACAGGCTAATATTGGTCCGAGTGGAATGCGATTTTTTTTATCGCACTCCACTCGCACCGATTTTCATGCCGTGTGGTTTAGGCCTTTGAATACTACCCACTAAAATGGTCACCGTGACACAGTACTGGGCTTATACACTGATCAAAATGTTAACAAAGAACCTCATGTTTAATTTTTTTATAATTTGCTTAGCCACATTAAATTGAAATGTATAATCTTCGGGTGTGTGGCCATGGCCAAGGTGTTTTTTCTACAGATGTGGTATTCTTATAAAAACTGTACCATTACTTTTAACCACCACCCTTTCGCACACTAGACAAGCCCGCCCAATAGTCTTCATACGTAAAATAGCAGTGGCCTACACACAACCCACCAGCTCCTGCTTTATCTTCCAAAATCTTGAAAGAAAACAAAATTAAGCAGATGGATTTTACAGATGGCGAGTGCCACTACTTTGTGATCTCTTTCTATCTTTCATGTATATGGGATAAAGATAGAGCATATAAACCTATGAAGCTGTTAAAGTACCCCTTTACACATTTATTTTTCCCACTGTTGGGTATCGTGTGTCAGCATCATGACAGTAGTATCATACTCCCCAGTTGCAGTTTTCTCCCATTTTCAGTGGCGCTCCGGTACGTTGCGGCACAACTGCATTTGTGGCCCGCTCAATCACAAAGTGGTTGCTGTGTGGGGCGGAGGTCACTTTTTGAGTTCTCTCAAAGCAAGTCTACAAGACTAAGAACAAAGCTAGACAGCCTTGTTCTAAGTCTCAGGCTATGTTCACATGTAGCATTTCTTCTGCTCTTTTGGAAGTCACAACCCTGTGTCTGAAAAGTCAGTTTTTCAGCATTTTCGAAGAGTTTATTTGGCAGTAATTTTCAGGTGCAGATTACCTGTGTGCTTTTGTCCACAGTATGTTTAATAAAGTTAAAGTTTTATTCAACAAAAACATTACAAAAAACACCCATTGTTCTCTATGGGTAACAAAACAAAAAACAAAACCCACTGAAAAGATTGACATGCTGCAGATTTAGGCTATGTGCGCACGTTGCGTAAATACATGCAGTTACGCTGCGCTTTGTAGCGCAGCGTAACTGCATGCGTCCTGCGTCCCCTGCACAGTCTATGGAGATTGTGCAGGGGCCGTGTGCACGTGGCGTCTTAGAGCGCAGCGCTTCGGCTGCTACCCAAAGCGCTACGTTCTAAGAAGTGACATGTCACTTCTTTCCTGTGCTTTGCCGGCAGCCCCCGCTCTGTCTATGGCAGGAGCTGCAGGCAGAGCGCATGGAATCTGCTTTTTTTTTCTCTACGGACATTTTCTGCAGCAATTTGAAGCTCACGTGTGCTCTTCAGATCGCTGCAGAAATTTCTGCAGGGCCAGTACGCAACGTGCGCACATAGCCTTAAAGCGTGTGCATGAGTTTTGTGAAATTCCATAGCCATTCCTGGTACTGTAAGGCGATGTGCACATGCTGTTTGGTGCAGCAATTTTACAGAGCAAAATCTGCACCTTGTGACAGAAAAATGCAGCAAAAACCGCATGCATTTTTTGCTGCGTTTTTGTGCCATGCGTTTCTTTTTTTTAATGAATTCAATGGCTTGAAGGGTTACAAAACGCAGGCAAAAAAAACACGCACCAGCAATTGAGATGCTGCAGATATTTTCTGCACCCAAATCTACAAGGAAAAGAGAATCAACATGCACACAACACTTCAGAATTCTCAATGACTTTGCTCAAGAATAAGCATGCGTTGTAGTCACAAAAATACACTATGTGCACATAGCCTAAAAGTAGCCTTTAATTTGCAAAAAAAAAAAATAAAACTGCAAAAAAAAAAGCTGAAGAAATGCAACATATGAACGTAGCCTTAGATTTACACTGAGCGAGTAAACACCATTCCACAGTTATCCGACAGGTTACTTGTGAGGTGATGTGGCACCACTACGGACCGAAGCGCTGCTGAAACCGGGTGAAGACTGCAACCAGTGAGTTACTACCTTCCCGAGACTTCCACATAATACCTAACAAAGGGGCACATGGGGAAAAAAAAAAAAACAGCCACCAAATGTGCAAGGAGAAAATACTTAACGTGTGCACTACACTTCAGGGATCTCATTGACTTTGCTGGCAGTTTTGTGACAAATCTGAACTCAAAAACCCAATAAAAAAGTGATAAAAACGCATAGTGTGCACATAGACTTGGTGTCTCCTTTGCAGTTGCACATGGTTGTACCCCAGTGTTATCCTGGGAGGACTAATTGATCACTTTAGACTGCAGTAATAGCCTGTGCGCACGTGTGCGTAATTCATGCAGTTACGCTGCGCTTTGTAGCGCAGCGTAACTGCATGCGTTCTGCGTCCCCTGCACAATCTATTGAGATTGTGCAGGGGCCGAGCGCACGTGGCATATTAGAACGCAGCGCTTCGGCTGCTGCCCGAATCGCTGCGTTCTAAGAAGTGACATGTCACTTCTTCTGTGCGCTTTGCCGGCAGCCCCTGCTCTGTCTATGGCAGGAGCTGCAGGCAGAGCGCACGTTCTCGCCGGCACCATGCGCTTCAGAACGCAGCTATTCAGCTGCGCTCTGAAGCGCACCTTTTCGGTGCGGTGCAGAGCGCACACGTGCGCACATAGCCTAAGGCTATGTGCGCATGTTGCGTACTGTCCCTGCAGAAATTTGTGCAGCGATTTGAACAGCACACGTGCGCTTCAAATCGCTGCAGAAAAAGACGATTTCATGTGCTCTTCATGTAGCCCCTCCCATAGACAGAGCAGGGACTGCATGCAGAGCGCAGAAAAGAAGTGACATGTCACTTCTTAGAACACGCGCTTCGAGCAGCAGCCGAAGCGCTGTGCTCTAATACGCCACGTGCGCACGTCTCCTGCTTAATCTTCATAGATTATGCTGGGGACGCAGGACACATGCAGTTACGCAACGTGCGCACATAGCCTAACAAAGGAAAAAAGTTGCATTGAGGTCACATGGGTTGTGATGGCCTAAACATTATTAAACAGGCTGTCATTCACTGACAAACAAGCAAAACGCTAGTAAATGGGTGAAATTATTTTTAAGAAATCTTAAGGCTATGTGCCCACGGGAAGCTGTATCAGCGGATTTTGCCGCGGAAAACCTGCAGATTTATCTGGATTTTCTAGACAAATCCGCAGGTTTGAGCAAGTACAGACACTCCCCATATTATCCTATGGGACATGGGGAGTGCTGTATCAATGCTGCGGTATGTGCGGCTGCAGTATATGCTGCGGATGACCCGCAGTCGCACATAACTGCATGTCAATTATTTCTGCGGAATTACCTTCAGAAATCCTGGCCCTCCAGATATAGGCCAGAACTTCTGCAGGTAAGTCGCATGAATGTACGCAGGTTTTTCCACAGCTATTTCGCTGAAATCCCGCAGCAATGCATAGCTGCAGATTCAGGGCAGGGACAACGTACCCGCGGATTTTGCCGTGGAAAACCTGCGGATTTATCTGGATTTTCTAGAGAAATCTGCAGGCTAACGCAAGTACAGATACTCCCTATATTATCCTCTGGGATTTGGGGAGTGCTGTATCAATGGTGTGGTATGTGCGGGTGCAGAATATGCTGCGGATGTCCCGCACATAACTGCATGTTAATTATTCATGCGTAAATATCTGCGGAATTCCCGCTCCTCCACTATGGAGATACAGGGCGGGAATTCCGAAGGTAAGTCGCATGAATGTACGCAGGTTTACCGCAACAACTCCACACATATACCGCAGCAATGGATAGCTGCGGACAAACCTGCGGAAAAGTCCGGGGGTACGTTGTCCCGTGGGCACATAGCCTAAAAGTCATAGGTCTTGGCAGCACAATGTCCTGTATAAACAGGACATGTGCTGCCAAATGTGATATTCTATCTGCACAGAACAATTGTGTGGATGATCATTCTGTGCGCATGGAAGGGTGCTCGGCCTGTCTAAACTCATGTCAGTTGGCTTGCATGTAGTCAGAGGTAAGTTAATAGCCACAATAAGGCCATACAAATGGGCCCCAACTACACTTTATACAAAAATTCTCACAGAAACCACTGCCAGTGATGTGGGCTATAAACTCAGAATATGCAAATTCAAGCACAGGCAAACACAGGAGAGGACAAGCCTCACAATAAGAGTATATGAGCCCAAAATATTTACCAAATCAAATAAAGTAATAAAATGGCATACAATTCAAATACTAGAATAAAATATAACAAGCCAGTGCTATAATTATGAAAACAGGGGACACCTACCACTAATACACTTAAAAACTCACGTAAGGAGACTGGCACATATAAACCACAGGTAAATACAATGTGCATTAGATATGACTATGTTCCATTCTCAGATCAACCAGCGCTGACAAACATAAGAAAAGGATACAATGAAATGTAAAGAATAATGTGACACAAAACAGATCAAAGTACGTGACCGATCACACTTGTATGTGAGAAAGGTATAGTGCGTGTCTGCCTCGCCCCAACGCACGTTTCACCCTTCTTTGTCAGGGGTTGTGTTAGGAGAATGACAACTTGGCTGTTTATGGCAGGCAAATGATTGGAAAACACGGCAAATACGTGTCACAAGATAAACAACGGCTTCCAGGTAAAATTGGTGCGTGTGATGCTGACATCCTGCCCAGATGTGTAATGTTCCTCCATCCCGCAGGCACTGTAACGCAATTTTTAACAGCACTTACACTATATTTTCATTATACAATTTAATTATATTTTTATATGCGTATTAGGTCTGGCCTTGAGCAATTTTTTAACGGCCTAATTATTTAAGGCATATATTGCCTGACAGTGCAATTTCCCAACAGACCGATTATACAATAGTCCGTTTTTCACATATTTGTTCTATCGAGAACACATACCCATTCTAATCTATGGAGTTGTTCACATGTTCATCTGTTTTTGCGGACCGTGTTTCCGCAAATAAAATCATGGGGACATGTTCATTTTTTTTAATTTTTTTTTTTTAACAACTCTCAGATCAAAACTACTCTTACATGGGTCTCTGAAAATCATGGACAGTATACAGATGGGATCAGTGAGCAATTAAAAATAACTTGATGAAACGCTAATTCGAAAAACTAACATACAAACTGATGAAATGCAGATCCATAACACTGATGACCATAGGTAGGTTTAATGACTTGTAATCTTCACAGATCCGTGTCACACAAGCAAATGATCTTCGATTGTTTTCTCGGACAGGAGTTGGACCCACAGAGAAGAATGGTGTATTGATTAAAATTGTGAATTCAACAGAGATCCGTGAGACTCAGAGCTGGTCTTATGCGGATTTGATTTGTGAATCTTTGAGAATCAGTCACAGACACTCATATCTATAGATACATGAGACATGGATGCAAACTGGAAGGTTTCCATTTCCTCCAGTTTGGCAAAAATCTGTATCTCATGGACCTGCTGCTTAGGGATTAACTTTATTAAAAAAATGTGACCTTCAAAGATTTTTATTGGCTTGGAAACAAGAACAGCTCTTCACTGGAAAAAAAAAAGAAAAAAAGGAAAACTGAAAAAATTTGTTCATTTCTCTTTGATGGTAACCTGTGAATTTAGCCTAAAAAAGCAGTACCAAAAATAAAAAAACGCTCTGCGGTGCAGTCTCTATTTCAATTAAACGTCACCTTCAAAAGTCGCAACATTTTTGGGCAACTCAAGAGTTACTCGAAAATTTTGCAACTGTTTTTGTTACTCCTGTCCCAGACAACTCTGCCAAAATAGGGGGAGCTGGGAGTCCAATTCATCAGATTTTATACCATGTACTTTAGTCTCCACTAACATTCCTGACAGGTGCAAACCAGCTTGAAGGTCCATCTAATGCATAATCCTCTAATTGGTTAGGTGCACCTTACTCCAACAATTCCATCCATAAAGACTGATGGAACAGTCTAAATGAAGTGAGTCCAAAATGTTTAAAGGGTTGTCTCAGCCGTTAGCAGCAAAGCAATGGAGCACAATTGTCTATTACCACGTGTGGGTGGTCTGTTTTTTTGTTTTTTTAATAAACTAGTAATGGCGGCATGAGTTTAAAAGGAAGAGAGCAGCCATTAATGCTCCTACCTTCATTTTCATGAAAATTACAGTAAGGGCTAAGCCACACGGCGAGAAAATCGGTGCGAGTGGAGTGCGATAAAACATCGCATTCCCCTCGGACCAATTCTAGCCTGTGTGTCAGCACACATGGGCGATTATTTTCTCAGCCCTAATCGGACTGAGAAAACAATCGCAGCATGCTGCGATTGTAATCCGAGACTCTTTCTCTCGCACCCATTCAAGTGAATGGGGCGAGAGAAAAATCGCACTGCACTCGCGGTACACCGGTGTACTGCCAGTGCAATGCGAGAATGTCTATAGCCGGCTACACAGGCGAGAGGGAGAGAAATCCCTCCCTCCCCTCCTGAGTGCCGGCCCGCCCCCCGCAGCTGAGGTCTGCTCGCACGAACGGACCTCAGTTGCAAGGACACAAGCATGAGACTCGGCTCTGCTGTACTGCCAGCACGAGCCGAGTCTCATGCAAGGGGATCGCAGTAGTCCCCGTGTGGCCCCGGCCTAACACCAAAACTCAATGTGTGCATATACTCAGAAGTTGTCGTCCAGACGCTACAGCAATTGCTATTCATGTAGTTCACTTGTAGATCTGTATAACGCCTCTTTGACACGGCAGTATTTTGTATGGGTTTCATCAGTATTTGGAAGCCAAAACCAGGAGTGTCTCCAAAACACAGAACAAGTCATTCTTTAATGATAGTTTTTCTCTGTAACTTCCTCTACTGGTTTTGGCTTACAAACACTGATGCACAATACTGAAGTGTGAAAGGAGCCTTAGGCTAAGTTCACATTTCCGTTGATTTGTATCAGTCACATGCGTCGCTTGACGCATGTGACTGATGCGCTGTTCAACGCTGTACAACGGATGACAAAGAACAGAATTCTTTGTCGGATTCCGTTGTGTGCGGGGGGCGGAGTTCTGGGGCAGAGCCGAGCGGGGGGCGGGGCCAGGCGCTGAGGATGTCAGTGGAAGTGCTGCGGTCTGCATGGCTGGGGACAGGTGAGTGTATCTGTGAGTGAGTGAGTGTGTGTATGTGCATGTATGTATGTATGTATGTATGTATGTATGTATGTGCACATGCAAAGTGCGGGAGGGGGCGGAGCCGAGCGGGGGGCGGGGCCAGGCGCTGAGGATGTCAGTGGAAGTGCTGCGGTCTGCATGGCTGGGGACAGGTGAGTGTATCTGTGAGTGAGTGAGTGTGTGTATGTGCATGTATGTATGTATGTATGTATGTGTGTGCACATGCAAAGTGCGGGAGGGGGCGGAGCCGAGCGGGGGGCGGGGCCAGGCGCTGAGGATGTCAGTAGAAGTGCTGCGGTCTGCATGGCTGGGGACAGGTGAGTGTATGTGTGAGTGTGTGTATGTGCATGTATGTATGTATGTGTGTGTGTGCACATGCAAAGTGCGGGAGGGGGCGGAGCCGAGCAGGGGGCGGGGCCAGACGAGGGTGTCAGTGCTTGTCTGCATGGCTGGGGACAGGTGTGTGTGTGTGTGTGTGTGTGTGTGTGTACATACATGTGCGGAGTGCGGGAGGGGGCGGGGCCGAGCGGGGAAGTGTCGGCCTCCCTGCACACGTAACCAGCCTAAATATCGGGTAACAGCAAAGCACCCGATGTTTACCTTGGTTACCCGATATTTACCTTGGTTACGGGCCTACACCGCTTAGCGCTGGCTCCTTGCACCGTAACCAGGGTAAATATCGGGTAACCAACCAAAGCTGGTGACGTGTGCAGGGAGCCAGAGAGCATGCGCAGCGAAATCCGACGGATCTCGCTGCTCAAAAAACGTTACATGCTGCGTTCCTCCCGCCCGGCGGTCAGTCGTTCCACGACTGATCAGTCGGGCGGAGGGTGCAACGCAGCATCATCAGTCACAATCCGCTGCTCATACAAGTCTATGGGAACAGCGGAATCCGCTAAACGGATTCCGCTGTTTACAAGAGCAGCGGATTGTGACTGATAGATTTTAGCGGAAATGTGAACTTAGCCTAAGGCTAAGTTCACACATCCTGTGTTTTCAATCCGTCAGGTCCGTCAGCAACGGATCAGTCATTTTCAAGATGTCAACTGATGCAACTGATGTGTTTTTCACAGGATTCCTTTCACAGGAATCCTGTGAAAAAACGGATCAGTTGCGTCCGTTACATCCGCTGTGCGTCCGTTTTTTGACGGATCAGTCATGATCCGTCTGTGTTTGGGACAGCCCAGTGGGCGTGCCAAGCATGCTGGGCATGCTCAGTAGAGCATGACGGAATCCTGCGCTGGATTCCGTTGTAAGACGGATTACGACGGAATCCAGCACCATAGACATGCATTACAAGCTTGACGGATGGCGACGGATTCCTGTGCGGCGCGTTAATTTTGACGGCCCGAAAAACGTTACATTCTGCGTTGCTCCCCGCTCGGCGGTCAGTCAAAAACGACGGACCGCGACGCAGCGGATGCAACGCAGGGTCATCAGTCGCAATCTGTCGCTAATAGAAGTCTATGGGGAAATACAGGATTCCTGCAAAATATTTTGCAGGTTACCGTAATTCCCCAAGGCGACGGATTGTGACTGATGCAAAACACAGGATGTGTGAACTTAGCCTTAGGCCAAGGGCTGCCTGCAACTTTTGTTCAGCTACTGATTACTGTATTTTTCGGATTATAAGACACACTTTTCCTCCCAAAAATTTGGGAGGAAAATGAGGGATGTGTCTTAAAATCCGAATACAGTATAGCTTTATCTGGGGGTCCTGTCTGTGCGGCGATCGGGTGCCTGTGACTGCGTGCAAGCGGCCGGGTACCTGTGGCTGCGTGCGGGCGGCAGTCGGGTGCCTGTGCCAGCCGGGTACCTGTGCGGGCGGCAGCCGGCACCGACTGCTGCCCTCACACAGGAACCCGGCTGCCGCCCGCACACAGCCACAGGTACCCGGGCTGCCACCCGCACGCAAGCACAGGTACCCGGCCGCTTGCACGCAGGGTGGGCGGGCAGCCTACTAGCTGCCACTCTGTGCATGCGAGGCGGGCGGCTGTGCAGCAGGTTACCCAGTTTGTCCGCGGTCCCAGTTTGAAATGATGGCGCCGGGAGCGGGCGCCTGCGCAGATGGAGCCCTTGGATGAGAGCTCCATATGCGTATGCGCCGCTCCAGGCACCATCATTTGAACCAGGACCGCGGACACTGGGACACTCACTGCACCGGCCTGCTGCACGACTCACCCGACGCCACCACAGACAAAACCGCACCTGACCCACCACGCCTGCAAGCACAACCTCTGGCTCCTGTGACCCCGCTTCACCACCACTGCTGCCTCCTCCAGTAAGAGAACACCGGAGTATAAGACGGACCCCATTTTTATTTTTTTATGTCTACATTTGGGGTGTGTCTTATAATCCAGTGCTTCCTATAAAGCGAAAAATACGGTAACTATTATGTGGCAGCAGCTAACCAATTGAATACAACTCAATGTTTGGTTTTGCACGACGCTATAGCTAAATGGTTAATATCAATCAATATTGCTAAAAAAATGTCGCAGTGTAGCCCAGTCCTAAAGGCCACCAAACTGAAATAAGAGAATTACCAATAACAGTATTATCTCCCTGCAGGACTGGCTGTTCACTTTAGTATACAGAGGCTTCTTGTTGCCCCAGCAGAGCCGCCCTCGCCCGGCCCCCACTTTGGCCTCGCCGCCCTCGCCCGGCCCCCACTTTGGCCTCGCCCGGCCCCCCACTTTGGCCTCGCCCGGCCCCCCACTTTGGCCTCGCCGCCCTCGCCCGGCCCCCCACTTTGGCCTCGCCGCGCTTTATCTATGACAGTGGAAGCCATTGCTTTCTTCTAGTTCTGCAGATATTTTTTATAAAACCAAGACAATCCAAATACTATAAGGCTATGTTCACACACTGCGTTTTTCACCTGCGTTTTTGGTCCGTTTTTGCTGCAGAAATTTCTTGAGAAATTCTTGTAACCTTTCTGCAGACATTCCCCAGCAAAACCTATGGCAAAAAAAATTAGCTGTGCGCACACTGCGTTTTTTTCTTAAGAAAATTCTTTCAGTAGATTTTCTTAAGAAAAAGAATGAGCATGTCACTTCTTTTCTGCAGCTAACTGCGTTTTTTGCCATATATAATTGGCACAATAACGCAGGGAGCAACCAGCGGTAAAAACGCACCAAAAACGCACCGAAAACGCACCAAAAACGCACTGAAAACGCGGCAAAAACGCAGGTGCATTTTTGGTGCGTTTTTTAACACAGGTGCACTCTTAAGAAATTTCTTAAGAAATTTCTTAAGAAAAATCATTTTTCTAGTGTGAACATAGCCTAAAGCGGAGTGGATGGGAGCAGGTGGCAGGGCACGCGCCACTACATGTATGTCAGCGATGTGGGGGGCTTACCTTTGGGGGACACGCTCTCCGGGGAGCTCCTCTGCTGCCAGCCCGACCTGCTGACGTTAGACAAGGACACCGGAGACGGTGAGGAGGAGGAGGAGGGCGCACCCGGGGTGCTGAGATCCGCGGCTGGGCTGGAGACCCCCGGAGAGGGCGAGGTGGGGGAGCCCAGGGTGGGCTGGTGGTGATGATGATGGTGGTGGTGGGAATGGTGGTGATGATGGTGGTGGTGGTGATGGTGGTGTCCTCGGGTGGGAGACGCCCCGGTCTGGGTGGACACGGTGGGGCTGTTCCGGGAGCTGGTGACGGCCGGGGGGGACTCCACGCCGTTTCCGTTGCCCCCGCTCCCTCGGCCGGGGCTGCTGCTGCGCGGAGAATGGCGGAGGGCGGATCCGTTGTTGTTATTATTGACCCTTGTCGGGCTGCCGTGCTGCTTCAGCTGGAAGGGCACCGTGGCCCTCATGGGCTGCAGCCGACTGCCCGGTGCAGCGCCCGTACTCCCGTTGGCGGGGGTGACCGGAGGGGTCGGGGAGCCATTTCTCCGCACCCGCTGCTGGGACATCTCCCACTCGTACTATGGAGTCTCTGGTGGAGAAATGGCGGCAATTCTAACACCCAAACCAATGCGAAAACAGTCTACAGCCTGGTCGCCGACCCTGGCGGTAATCACGTGGTGTGATGCACGGGCCGCTCGGTGTCGGTGCTGCGGCGGCTGCCGTGTCTGGAGACAACACAACACCCTGTGCGCCTGCGTCCCTCCCACCGACACTGCCGCCTTCCTGATTGGCTTATCTCCAGCCAATAGGCTTACAGCGTTCTGCAGAGCAACAGTAGCTGACTGGCTGCTGAGCGCCTCTCACACACGGGCAACCAGTGAGGTCGCGGTTCCCAAGCTCCAGGGAATGAGTGTGAGGAGGAGGCGGGAATGGCCGCACTCGGTGGTGGGCAGCGCAGTGGATCCAGTCACCTGCCAGAGGTTGTCAGGAGCGGCGCAGGGGGCTGGACCAGGCGCAGCAGCTCCTCTGTCGTCATGGCTGTAGTAACAGGAGAATGCCGCTGGCATCAGCTTGTGAGGGGGAGGAGGGCTGTCTAGTACAACGTCTGCCTATGAATGGCCCTCCTGTGTTATTCATGTATGACAGAAAACAAAGCTGTGGCAGGGAGATGGCGGTTACCTCACCTTACCTCATGTAATCCTCAGCCATAATCAGCACGCCCTCCACTGAGCAACCCCCCCACCTGAGCAACCCCTCCACTGAGCACACCCTCCACTGAGCACACCCTCCACTGAGCACACCCTCCACTGAGCACACCCTCCACTGAGCACACCCTCCACTGAGCACACCCTCCACTGAGCACACCCCCCACTGAGGAAACCATCCGCTCAGCAAGCACACTCAGCAAACCTTACACTGAGCAAATTCTCCACTGAGCAAGCACACTGAGGAAACCCTCCACTGAGGAAACCATCCACTGAGCAAACTCTCCACTGAGGAAACCATCCACTGAGCAAACCCTCCACTCAGCAAACTCCACTGAGGAAACCATCCACTGAGCAAACTCTCCCCTGAGGAAACCATCTACTGAACAAACTCTCCCCTGAGGAAACCATCTACTGAACAAACCCTCCAGTGAAGAAACCCTCCACTGAGGAAACCCTCCAGTGAAGAAACCCTCCACTCAGCACACCCTCCACTGAGCAAACTCTCCACTGAGGAAACCATCCACTGAACAAACCCTCCCCTGAGGAAACCATCTACTGAACAAACCCTCCACTGAAGAAACCCTCCACTGAAGAAACCCTCCACTGAAGAAACCCTCCACTGAGGAAACCATACACTGAGCAAACCCTCCACTGAACAAATCCTCCACAGAGCAAGCACACTCAGCAAACCCTCCACTGAGGAAACCCTTCACTGAGTAAACCCTCCACTGAGGAAACGATCCTCATCACATTCATGGCGCTCAGTTATTCAAAGAATTATCACCTCACAAGTAAATCTCAGCTTAGGCAGCGCTCACGTTCGGCATTCATGCCCCGCATACAGACAAGGCCGATCTAAACAGGCATGCACAAGCCAATCGTTTTTGTCTGGTGAAATAATTTTTAATCTTGCTTGAATATCATTGTTCTCAGCAGGACATGTTCCTGTGTAAACGAACTGCTAAGGACAATGCAATTCTTTGGGAGCAAAATATTCATGTTAACGATTGTCCAAATGATCAGTCTAAACAGGCTATTAAAAGACTGGCGATCCGCAGTTCTGGGTGCTTATCGTTCTGGGTGCATATTGCACCTGACAGGTTCCCTTTAAACTATGTTACGTCACTGAGTTTAATGAGGTCGGGTTACCTGTGGTCATAAGTGTGGGACCATGGGAATGGTCAGCTGTGGCCACAACTAATCTGAGTGACTTCACCATTTGTCACTTCTCAGTCTCTTCCTGAAGTCCACGGCGGGCATTCATGTTCCATGAGGATTACTTCGGACCTGCAGGGGTGTTTTGGGGGTTACATAACAAAACCTCCCAAATTTTTTATATATACAAATTTATTACAAAGTGACAAAAATACAAAACACTTTCACAATTATATGGAAATTTACCTAGTGGTAAACACACCAGACAACACAATAGAAAAATGTATGTCCCCCTTCTTAATAATTAAGGATATTATATTTCCCTCCCACAAAGATCCAATCATTCAGGGTTTATATAACATCACCAGTTATTAATTATAGGTGCTTGTAGGAAGCTAATACCTGAGACCTTTAACCCTTTAGTGATGGGGCTAATTTTCACCTTAATGACCAGACCAAATTTTGCAATTCTGACCAGTGTCACTTCATGAGGTTATAACTCTAGAACGCTTCAACGGATCCCGGTGATTCTGAGATTGTTTTTTCGTCACATATTGGACTTCATGTTAGTACCAAATTTAGGACAAAATTTTTTGCGTTTATTTGTGAAAAAATATGAATTTTGGCAAAATTTTTGAAAATTTTGAAATTTTCAACTTTTGAATTTTTTTTTCCGTTAAACCAGAGAGTTCTGTGACACAAAATAGTTAATAAATAACATTTCCCACTTGTCTACTTTACATCAGCACAATTTTGGAAAAAAAAAAAATTTTGTTAGGAAGTTAGAAGGGTTCAAAGTTTATGAGCAATTTCTCATTTTTACATCAAAATTTACAAAACCATTTTTTTAGGGACCACATCACATTTGAAGTGATTTTGAGAGGCCTAGATGACAGAAAATACCCAAAAGTGACACCATTCTAAAAATTGCACCCCTCAAAGTACTCAAAACCACATTCAAGAAGTTTATTAACCCTTTAGGTGCTTCACAGGAACTAAAGCAATGTGGAATGAAAAAAGCAAAAAATAAAATTTTACCTAAAAATGTTGCTTTACCCCAAATGTAATCAATTTTAGAAGAAATAACACAACAAAATGGACCCCAAAACTTGTTACCCACTTTGTTATGAGCGCGGTGATACCCCATAAGTGGTCAGAAACCTCTGTTTGGACAAATGGGAGGGCTGGGAACACAAGGAGCAATATTTGAAGTTTGGAAAGCAAATTTGGCTGAAATAGATTGTGGGCACCATGTTGCATTTACATGTCCGCTAAGGTACCTAAACAGCAGAAACCCCTCACAAGTGACGCCATTCTGGAAACTAGACCCCTCAAGGCTTCTATCTAGGGGTATAGTGAGCATTTTGGACCCACAGGTACTTCACAGATTTTGATAACGTCACGTTGTCATATTGAAAATTTTCATTTTTTTCTCAAAAATGTTGCTTTAGCATTCATTTTCTTACTTTTTCAAGAGGTAATTCCAAAAATTGGACCCCAACGTTTATTACCCACTTTCTTATGAGCGCGGTGATACCCCATATGTGGTCAGAAACCTCTGTTTGGGCAAATGGGAGGGCTGGGAACACAAGGAGCAATATTTGAAGTTTGGAAAGCAAATTTGGCTGAAATAGATTGTGGGCACCATGTTGCATTTACATGTCCGCTAAGGTACCTAAACAGCAGAAACCCCTCACAAGTGACGCCATTCTGGAAACTAGACCCCTCAAGGCTTCTATCTAGGGGTATAGTGAGCATTTTGGACCCACAGGTACTTCACAGATTTTGATAACGTCACGTTGTCATATTGAAAATTTTCATTTTTTTCTCAAAAATGTTGCTTTAGCATTAATTTTCTTACTTTTTCAAGAGGTAATTCCAAAAATTGGACCCCAGCGTTTATTACCCACTTTCTTATGAGCGCGGTGATACCCCATATGTGGACAGAAACCTCTGTTTGGGCAAATGGGAGGGCTGGGAACACAAGGAGCAATATTTGAAGTTTGGAAAGCAAATTTGGCTGAAATAGATTGTGGGCACCATGTTGCATTTGTAGGGCCCCTAAGGTACCTAAACAGCAGAAACCCCCCACAACTGACCCCATTTTGGAAACTAGACCCCTCAAGGAATTTATTTAGATGTTTGGTGAGTACCCTGAACCCCCAGGTGCTTCACAGAATTTTATAGCGTTGAGCCATGAAAATAAAAAAATTAAATTTTAACACAAAATTGTTACTTCAACCATGTAGCTTTTTTTTTCACAAGGGTAAAAGGAAAAAAAACACCATAAAATGTATTGTGCAATTTCTCCTGAGTTCGCCGATACATCATATGTGGCGGAAATCAACTGTCTGGGTACACGGCAGGGTGCGGAATGAAAGGAGCGCCATTTGACTGCAAAATTGGCAGGAATCATTAGCGCACGCCATGTTGTGTTTGGAGACCCCCTAAAGTGGCTAAACAGTAGAGCTCCCCCACAACTGACCCCATTCTGGAATCTATACCCCTCAAGGATGTTATCTAGGGGTATAGTGTGCATTTTGAACCCACAGGTACTTCACAGAATTTTATAACAATAGGTTGTCATATTGAAAATGTTCTTCTTTTTCACAAAAGTGATGCTTTAGCACCAAATTTTCCACTTTTACAAGATGTAACACCAAAACGTGGACCCCTCATTTTGTTACCCACTTTCTTACGAGTCCAGCGATACCCAACATGTAGTCAAAAACGTCTGTTTGGGCAAACGGCAGGACTTGGAAGGGAAGGTGCACTTTTCAAATTTTGGATTATTTGATTTGCAGAGCCTATGTGTTATCAGAACAACTGAAAACCCACATAAATGGATTTTTTGTACATTTTATCTTGGAGTGAAGGGCAAAATGTGGAGGAAAATACCGCCAATTATATGGCAGACTTGTGCTTGTTCCAGAGATGAAGGAACACCAGGAGGGCTAGAAGGACACGTTAATTTTTCATAGACTGGTCGTACAACGTCTGTTTAGCACCATCAATCCCTATATGAGGGACAATTGTGCCAGCCGACGTGGTACACCATAACAGGCTCCTACCTGCCAAGGTCGGAACCGCTATATGCACAAAACAACCAGTCCCCCACAGGGTTATAAAAGTATTGTCCAGTGCAGGAGGTTCGGCAAGAACCATGCAGTAAAGCCCAAGGTGTAAAATTACAGAACAGCTTCAGATCCTCCAATAAAGTGATCATGCCCGTATCACCAAGACATAGTTGTAATAGCAGTCAGACTAAGATGACTGGTGCTAACACTCTGAGTGATCAAATCTTGGAATTATTTGTCAGATGATCAGATGTTTCAAGAACATTTGCGGGGTCCACATTCTGGAGTACGCAGACGTGGGCATATGACGAGAATTTGTCTGCATAACACTTCGGTATGTGAGTGATCAAGTCCTGGAATTATTTGTGAAATGGGGTAAAATGTGTTTTACTGATGAAAATAGTAAATTTTATTTGACAAGTAACACAGGGGCTCACTACACAGAAAATATAAACGTGAAAGAAAAACCCTACCACACAATTTGGGAATAGTGTATGATGTCTAATAATTGTGGGATGTGTGGTAGATCTCGAAGCAGGGGGTAACACAAAGTCCTGTCTGGGAAGGGCACATGGGACAGTAATATCTTGAGTCGCTTCTCCTACCCTGCTTGCGACATACCCGGCACCTTTTTTTAGGACGGTTTTGGGTGGGAGTAGGAGGCACGAGATGCATAAAATGCCGTTCCGTTAGTCTCCGGGCATTCTCTGACTCAAAGGCTGCCTCTGGTGCCGCTGAGTCAAACATGAGGGACTCAATAATTTTTTCCTGGTATTGCAGAAATGTGAGGGCCCCTTGTGATTTTTTAAACAGTACAAAACTGTTGTAGGTAGCAATCTGTATCAGGTAGATTGCTACCTTTTTGTACCAGGCCCTCGTTTTCCGCTTTACCAGGTATGGTTGGAGCACCTGGTCAGACAGGTCCACGCCACCCATAAACCTGTTGTATTGGGTCACACAGAAGGGTTTCTGTTTGTCCCTGGTGGCTCCCCTCTCTCTGACCGACACAGTGGTGTCCTCATGCAGGGTGGTGAGCATGTAGACGTCCTTGCGGTCATTCCACTTTACGGCAAGCAGTTTGTCACTTGCCAGTGCGAATGACGCCCCCCTCTCTAGACGTCTGGACACTAACTGTGCCGGCAAACCAACACAGTTTTTCCTTATTGTCCCACAGGCCCCTGTATTTGCAGCATGGAGAGATTGGTATAGGGGGATACTAGTGTAGTAGTTGTCGGTGTACACATGGTAACCTTTACCAAGAAATGGGGACATTAGCTCCCAGACAATTTTTCCTGGGACGCCAATTGTCTGGGGACAGTTGGGTGGGCTTATTTGGCGGTCCCTACCCTCATAAATGATAAAGTTACATGTGTACCCGCTGGTGCTTTCGCACACTTTATATAATTTTATGCCATACTTGGCTCTTTTGGAGGGGATAAACTGACGGAATGAGAGACGGCCCTTGTAACTCATTAGGGACTCGTCAACCGAAACGTTCTCCTCTGGGCTGTAGGAAGTTAGGAAGGACTCTTTCAGGAGGGATATTAGGGGTTTCAATTTATTAAGGCGGTCATAATTGGGGTCAGTTCTTGGGGGGACTTGGGAATTATCACTAAAATGGAGGAATCTCAATAGGGTCTCATATCGGGTTCTGGGCATTATGGCTGCAAATACAGGGGTGGCGTGGACAGATTTGGTTGCCCAGTAGGAGCGGATACTGGGTTTTTTCACTATTCCCATGTTGAGGGTAATGCCTAAAAATTTTTTGATTTCCGGGACACTTGTGGGGATCCAGGACCGGGAATGCACAGATGTTGGCTTTTGGGCAATATATTGGCGGGCGTACAAGTTGGTGTGGTGGGTGATAAGCTCAAGTACCTGTTGGTTAACAAAAATTTGGAAAAAATCCAGTGGGGCAAAATTGGTGACATTTATTTTTATGCCAGGGTCTCCTATGAAAGGTGGAATTTGTGGGGTAAAGGACGGGTCGGGGTTCCAGAGAGCATGGGGGACTGCAGAACTAGGTCCTGCCCCTGACGCTTCAGCAGTGGCGACTGGCGGGGTGTGGGACCCCGTGGAGGAAGCCGAATCGTCACCGCTATCCGAAAAATCTCTTTCTGAGGCCGATTCGGTCTCTGACCCAGAACTGCCGGAGGCAAGCAGCGAGTACGCTTGCTCTGCCGTAAACATTCTGCGGGCCATGGTTTTTGTTTTTATCCCTGGCTAACAAAAAATAAAAAAAAACCTAACACTAGTATTTTTTTTTTTTTAATTTTTTTATAAAGATTATAAAAAAAAATATTTAGCGGAATGACGCAGCGAGGGATGACGGAATGATGGAGGGGGGGATGATCACAGGGGGGTGATCAGAAAAATTGGAAATTGATTATGATGATCTTTGTGAATATATAACTTTTTCTCTCTATATGGCAGCACGTAGTCTCTCTTTCTTCTCTCCCAGATCAACTACAAGGGAGAGAGGAGAAAGGCAGACCTAAATGCTGCCATATTTATCAAATATTGCCATTTTGACTACTGTGATAGGATCTATCACAGTATTCAAATCTAAACAGCCAATCAGAATTTTTTTTTGGTTGCCGGGTGCAGGAGGCAGATTATGCCAAGCACACTGCGCATGCGCCCGCCATTTTCCCGGAGAAGAGAAGAAGGGGGGCCGCGGGGGACCGGGGGACCGGTGATTTTTTTTATTGAGGTACAGGGGAGGGGATTGGGTGAACGGGGGATCCCAGATCGGGTGGGAGAGAGACTGGGAACGGTGGTGAGAACTCCGGTTCTCCAGATCCCTCTCTCTGGTCCCCCGGAGGGAGCTCCGGGGGACCAGAGAGCTCCAGTGTACCGGAGGAGAGGTCAGGGGGAGGACATTTCCCTCCGATCTGAAATGTTTGATCATTTCAGATCGGAGGGAAATGAATGCAGAGTCGGCGGCGGCAGTTTTCAGCGCGCGTCGGCGCCATCTTGCACGCTCCGGAGGGGGGCTCTGAGGAACCGGAGGGGGCTCCAGGGACCAAAGAGCTCCGGTGTACCGGAGGGGAGGTCAGGGGGAGGACATTTCCCTCCGATCTGAAATGTCTGATCATTTCAGATCGGAGGGAAATGAATGCAGAGCCGGCGGCAGCAGTTTTCAGCGCGCGTCGGCGCCATCTTGCACGCTCCGGAGGGGGGCTCTGAGGAACCGGAGGGGGCTCCAGGGACCAAAGAGCTCCGGTGTACCGGAGGGGAGGTCAGGGGGAGGACATTTCCCTCCGATCTGAAATGTTTGATCATTTCAGATCGGAGGGAAATGAATGCAGAGCCGGCGGCGGCGGGAGTTTTCAGCGCGCGTCGGCGCCATCTTGGATTTTCCGGAGGGGGGGGGGGGGGTTGGATGGATTTCTCCGGTACCGGGGGCCTTGGGGGCACTAAGGGCTCACATTTATTTCTCATCTGACATGTTTGATCACGTCAGATGAGAAATAAATCAATTTTACCGGCCATTTATTTTTTTTTAATGTTGTCGCCGGTATACGGTGTATACCGGCGATCGCATTAACGGGGTGCATAAAAAACACCCCGATTCATAATCTGGGGGGTCTCAGCTACCCCCGGTAGCTGAAACCCCCGAGATTTTCGGTCGCTGGGGGCGCTACAGGGTTTTTTCGGGCCGCCGCTTTAAAGCGGCGGAACAGAATAAGTACCCCTGTTTTGCCGCCGCTTTAAGTCGTACGGCCGTCGTTATTAGGTTAAGATTCACAATATAGGGCAAGCAATGAAGATTAACCCCTAGTCTGTCCGATAGTCAGGAGTCCTAAGGTCAAGGTCCCTATGGGCATCATACTTTATCACCAATATTACTATGGGGTATAATCCGCATATGTTTATTTGCACCATACAAAATAGAGGTTGCTTTATTGACAACCTACATACCCCCAATCTACCTGACGTGTTTCTCCCCCCAAAGGGAGGTTCTTCAGGGGGTCGTTTATAAACAAAATAAATCAATATAATATGGTGTAGAGATGGTAGTACATATAGTATCCTCTAGCTATGTACTATGTCCAAGAGTGGCAAACAAGGTATAATTCCATCAATTGCATATAAGGTGACAGATGCACAATCTTCCAGTTATCCTTAATATTGTTTGCCACCTCACATATAGTCAGGCTGCTAGTCCAGGGTACATCACGATGTCATCTTAGATGCACCTATTTCTGACATGTCCACCTATGATCTGATGCTCCTCAATACAACTCTGGCAATGCAGAAAACGTAGCTAAGGTCCCATTAAGGAGACATTCACTAGTTACTTGAAGTCTCCCTAGATTCCTATAGGCACTCTATATAAGCTGCTTGCCGGTATGTACCGGACTCCTTGTGATAGCTGAAGTGTTGCAGGTAAATGGTGTCCACTGCCTCTGTACACTCACATGGTGATTCCATATTACTCCGACTGCCACCACACTTGGTCAATTGGGATTGGCCAGCTACTACTAAGATTGGCGCATCTAAATTGTGAATTTTAAAAGACACAGGGAGAGGCAAATGAAAAGATACGGGATTAATAATCTCCAAAATCTTATAAGGCCCAATAAATCTTGGCTTAAATTAGGAGAAGAAACTCTCATAGGAATATTTTTGGAGGACAACCAAACCATCTCCCTCACTTTAAACCGGGGACCAGGGCTGTATTTTTGCCTTCATGCTGCCCTAGGCACTTTAAGTGGTCGCACCCCTTATTGACAACGTAAAACTGAGTTTTCGCACACGACATCTGTTTAAGGCAGATCCCATGCATGCTGCCCCCCTCCTCACAGTGTCCCATGCATGCTGCCCCCTCCTCACAATGTCCCATGCATTGCTGCCCCTCCTCACAGTGTCCCATGCATGCTTCCCCCTCCTCACAGTGTCCCATGCATGCTGCCCCCTCCTCACAGTGTCCCATTCATGCTGCCCCCTCCTCACAGTGTCCCATGCATGCTGCCCCCTCCTCACAGTGTCCCATGCATGCTGCCCCCCTCCTCACAGTGTCCCATGCATGCTGCCCCCTCCTCACAATGTCCCATGCATGCTGCACCCTCCTCACAATGTCCCATGCATGCTGACCCCTCCTCACAGTGTCCCATGCATGCTGACCCCTCCTCACAGTGTCCCATGCATGCTGCCCCCTCCTCACAGTGTCCCATGCATGCTGCCCCCTCCTCACAGTGTCCCATGCATGCTGCCCCCTCCTCACAGTGTCCCATGCATGCTGCCCCCCTCCTCACAGTGTCCCATGCATGCTGCCCCCTCCTCACAGTGTCCCATGCATGCTGCCCCCTCCTCACAGTGTCCCATGCATGCAGCCCCCTCCTCACAGTGTCCCATGCATGCTGCCCCCTCCTCACAGTGTCCCATGCATGCTGCCCCCTCCTCACAGTGTCCCATGCATGCTGCCCCCTCCTCACAGTGTCCCATGCATGCTGCCCCCTCCTCACAGTGTCCCATGCATGCTGCCCCCTCCTCACAGTGTCCCATGCATGCTGCCCCCTCCTCACAGTGGCCCATGCATGCTGCCCCCTCCTCACAATGTCCCATGCATGCTGCCCCCTCCTCACAGTGTCCCATGCATGCTGCCCCCTCCTCAGTGTCCCATGCATGCTGCCCCCTCCTCACAGTGTCCCATGCATGCTGCCCCCTCCTCAGTGTCCCCATGCATGCTGCCCCCTCCTCACAGTGTCCCATGCATGCTGCCCCCTCCTCACAGTGTCCCATGCATGCTGCCCCCTCCTCACAGTGTCCCATGCATGCTGCCCCCTCCTCACAATGTCCCATGCATGCTGCCCCCTCCTCACAATGTCCCATGCATGCTGCCCCCTCCTCAGTGTCCCATGCATGCTGCCCCCTCCTCACAGTGTCCCATGCATGCTGCCCCCTCCTCACAGTGTCCCATGCATGCTGCCCCCTCCTCACAGTGTCCCATGCATGCTTCCCCCCTCCTCACAGTGTCCCATGCATGCTGCCGCCTCCTCACAGTGTCCCATGCATGCTGCCCCCTCCTCACAGTGTCCCATGCATGCTTCCCCCTCCTCACAGTGTCCCATGCATGCTGCCCCCTCCTCACAATGTCCCATGCATGCTGCCCCCTCCTCACAATGTCCCATGCATGCTGCCCCCTCCTCACAATGTCCCATGCATGCTGCCCCCTCCTCACAATGTCCCATGCATGCTGCCCCCTCCTCACAATGTCCCCATGCATGCTGCCCCCTCCTGACAGTGTCCCATGCATGCTGCCCCCTCCTCACAATGTCCCATGCATGCTGCCCTCTCCTCACAGTATCCCGTGATTGCTGCCCCTCTCCATGAGCTCCTAATGCTGCCTTCCCTCCTCACAATGTCCCATGCATGCTGCCCCCTCCTCACAATGTCCCATGCATGCTGCCCCCTCCTCACAATGTCCCATGCATGCTGCCCCCTCCTCACAATGTCCCATGCATGCTGCCCCCTCCTCACAGTGTCCCATGCATGCTGCCCCCTCCTCACAGTGTCCCATGCATGCTGCCCCCTCCTCACAATGTCCCATGCATGCTGCCCCCTCCTCACAATGTCCCATGCATGCTGCCCCCTCCTCACAATGTCCCATGCATGCTGCCCCCTCCTCACAATGTCCCATGCATGCTGCCCCCTCCTCACAATGTCCCATGCATGCTGCCCCCTCCTCACAATGTCCCATGCATGCTGCCCCCTCCTCACAGTGTCCCATGCATGCTGCCCCCTCCTCACAGTGTCCCATGCATGCTTCCCCCTACTGACAGTGTCCCATGCATGCTGCCCCCTCCTCACAATGTCCCATGCATGCTGCCCTCTCCTCACAGTGTCCCGTGATTGCTGCCCCTCTCCATGAGCTCCTAATGCTGCCTTCCTCTTTTCCATAATGACACCTCCATGCTGCCCCACTCATCATACTAAGACCACCACACTAGCGCTTATGCTGAGACCCACACACACACACACACACACTACCCCACTCTTGATATTGACTCCCCTACATTGTTCCACTCCATACTGAGCCCACACATTCTGCCCCTTCTCCATAATGAGCTCCCAATGCTGCCCCCCTCTTATTCTGAGTCCTTACACTCCCCCCCATCGATATTGTCATTGCTCTATCCCTCAACCCTTGTCCTCTGTCTCTAGCATTGGCCCCTCTCTCCCATTCCCCCAGCAGCAGCCTCTCTCCCCCCGCCTCCAGCAGCAGCCTCTCCCCCAGCATCAGCCTCTCTCCCCCCAGCCTCCCCCAGCATCAGCCTCTCTCCCCCCAGCCTCCCTCAGCATCAGCCTCCCTGCTCCCAGCTTACCACAGCATCAGCCTCTCTCCTCCCAGCCTCCCCCAGCATGAGCCTCCTCCAGCATCAGCCTCTCTCCTCCCAGCCTCCCCCAGCATGAGCCTCCTCCAGCATCAGCCTCTCTCCTCCCAGCCTCCCCCAGCACCAGCCTCCCTGCTCCCAGCTTCCCCCAACATCAGCCTCCCTCCTCCCAGCCTCCCTCAGCATCAGCCTCCCTCCTCCCAGCCTCCCAGCCCCCCTCCTCCAAGCCTCCCCCAGCATCAGCCTCCCAGCCTCCCTGAGCATCAGCCTCCCTCCTCCAAGCCTCCCCCTCCCAGCCTCCCCCAGCATCAGCCTCTCTCCTCCCAGCCTCCCCCAGCATCAGCCTCCCTGCTCCCAGCTTCCCCCAGTATCAGCCTCCCTCCTCCCAGCCTCCCCCAGCATCAGCCTCCCTCTTCCCAGCCTCCCCCAGCATCAGCCTCCCTCTTCCCAGCCTCCCCCAGCATCAGCCACCCTCCTCCCAGCATCAGCCACCCTCCTCCCAGCCTCCCCCAGCATCAACCACCCTCCTCCCAGCCCCCCCCAGCATCAGCCTCCCAGCCTCCCCCAAGATCAGCCTCTCTCCTCCCAGCCTACCCCAGCATCAGCCTCTCTCCTCCCAGCCTCCCACAGCATCAGCCTCCCTCCTCCCAGCTTCCCCAAGCATCAGCCTCCCTCCTTCCAGCCTCCCTCAGCCTCCCTCCTCCCAGCCTCCCCCAGCCTCAGCCTCCCTCCTCCAAACCTCCCCCAGCATCAGCCTCCCTCCTCCCAACCTCCCCCAGCATCAGCCTCCTCCTCCCAGCCTCCCCCAGCATCAGCCTTCCTCCTCCCAGCCTCCCCCAGCATCAGCCTCCCTCCTCCCTCAACATCAGCCTCCCTCCTCCAAGCCTCCCTCAGCATCAGCTTCCCTCCTCCAAGCCTCACCCTCCCCCTCCCAGCCTCCCCCAGCATCAGCCTCCCGCCTCCCCCAGCATCAGCCTCTCTCTTCCCAGCCTCCCCCAGCATCAGCCTCCCTCCTCCCAGCCTCCCCCAGCATCAGCCTCCCTCCTCCCAGCCTAGGCTCTGCCTTAGCTTCAGAAGACGCGTCCTCCTCCGCGGCGTGTGTCGTCTGCAGCATTGGACACTGCAGCACGGGGCAGTGAGCTGATTGTCGTGCCCGCGCGCCTCTGACCCCGGAAGTGCAGGCGATGGAACTTCCGGGGTTAATCAGCTCACTATGCCTGGCGCCCGCCATGTATTTAAATAGACAGAAGTGCGCCTCTCCTCCCTCTCAATACCCCCCCCCCGAACACAGCCGAGTGTAACGGAGTGAGGGACGGGGGACGGGGATGTAAAAAAAAAAAAATTTATATATATTTATTTATTTATTTATTTTTTTGCTGCCAGAAAGTGCCACCCCCCGCAACGTGCCGCCCTAGGCACGGGACCACAGGTGCCTAGTGGCAAATACGGCCCTGCCGGGGACCAACAGTCCTATGCCGGTTGGCAAACCTTTGGGCATTCTCCTGGGACTGAAACAATTTGTCCACTTCGTGACCCCAAATGTGCTGCATTCTCTCCACCACAGAATCAACTCCCAGATAGGCCGAAGCCTCAAACTGCCCTGAAGAAAACCTGGGATGAAACCCAAAATTGCAGAAAATTGAGACATCAAAGTAGCAGAGCTAGCCCTATTAATGAAAGCAAACTCTGTCAATGACAAAAACGAAACCCAGTCATCCTGATCCACAGATACAAAACACCTCAAATAGGTTTCCAAGGTCTAGTTGCTCTCTCAGTCTGACCATTGCTCTGAGGATGAAATGCAAAAGAGATAGACAACTCAATTCCTAATTTAGAACAAAATGCTCTCCAAAATCTGGACACAAACTGAACTCCTCTGTCTGACACAATATTCTCAGGAATACCATGTAAACAAACCACCTGTTGAAAAGACAAGGGCACCAACTCTGATGAAGACGGCAACTTAGGCAATGGTACCAAATGGGCAATTTTGGAAAATCGATCACAAATAACCCAAATAACCGTCATCCTCTGAGAGACAGGAAGATCAGAAATTAAATCCATAGCAATATGAGTCCAAGGTCTCTTAGGTACAGGCAATGGCAATAACAACCCACTAGAACATGAACAACAAGGCTTGGATCTAGAACAAACCCCTCAAGATTGGACAAAACTCCTGACATACCGAGCCAAAGAAGGCCACCAATAAGACCTACTCACTATATCCTTAGTACCAAAAATCCCAGGATGACCAGCCAAAACGGAACAATGAATCTTGATGTAACTCTACTCCTCCATTGCTCAGGAACATACAGTTTCCCCACAGGACATCTCTCAGGTTTGCCCCCCTGAGAAATCTCTCAAGTGCTAACCTCAAATCGGGCAAATGACGGAGAGTGACCGCACCTTCATTCTGGTAGATGGCTCAGCAACATCAAGAGAATCAGCAAAGAAACTTCTAGAGAGGGCATCTGCTTTAATATTCTTGGTGCCCAGTAGAAAAGAGACCACAAAATCGAAACGCATAAAAAATAAAGCCCACCTGGCCTGCCTAGGATGCAATCTCTAGACAGAGTCAAGGTAGGTCAGATTCCTATAATCCCTGAGCACCACAATTTGATGTCTAGCCCCCTCAAATCAATGTCTGCATTCTTCAAAAGCCCACTTCATAGCCAATAATTCCTGATTACCCACATCATCGTTTCGTTCAGATGGAGAACATTTCTGAGAGAAGAAGGCGCAAGGCTTCAGTTTGGAAGTTATAGGATCTCTTTGAGACAAAACAGCACCTGCTCCAATCTCAGAGGCTTCTATCTCCACCTGAAACGGAAGAGAAACATCAGGTTGTGCAGGATTGGGGCAGAAGTTAACCTCTTTTTAAGCTCCTTGAAGGCCATAATGTCCTCTGGTGTCCAATTCTCAACATCAGCTCCCTTTTTGGTCAAATCTGTCCAATACTTAACAATACTAGAGAAATTGCCTACAAATTTACAGTAGAAATTTGTGAAACCCAAACATTTCTGAAGGGATTTCAAAGAAGTAGCCTGAACCCAGTCATAAATGGCCTGAACTTTGACCGGATCCATTTCAATAGAATAGGGACAAAATAAACCCCAAAAATGTTTTTTTTGTACGCCAAAGAGACATTTTGACCCCTTAAGGCCGCTTTACACGCTGCGAGATCGCTCAAGCGAACTCGTTGGAGTCGCGGAATTTGTGACGCACATCCGGCCGTTTTAGAGATGCCGTTGCGTGTGACACCTTTGAGCGATTTTGCATTGTTGCAAAAACGTGCAAAATCGCTCATCGGTGGCATGGGGGTCCATTCTCTAATATCGTTGCTGCAGCAGTAACGAAGTTGATCCTCGTCCCTGCGGCAGCACACATCGGTACGTGTGACACTGCAGGAAGGAGGAACCTCTCCTTACCTGCCTCCCGCCCGCAATGCGCCCCTCCGCTTCTATTGGGTGGCGCATCAGTGACACAGCTGTGACGTCGCTGTGACGCTGAACAAACCGCCCCCTTAGAAAGGAGGCGGTTCGCCGGTCACAGCGACGTCGCAGGGCAGGTAAGTAGTGTGACCTGTCTGGGCGATGTTGTGCGCCACGGGCAGCGATTTGCGCATGTCGCACAACTGATGGGGGCGGGTACCCACGCTAGCGATATTGGTCACGATATCGCAGTGTGTAAAGCGGCCTTAAATGTACGATGCATTGTTCTTAAGAACCTGAAAACCAGTCCAAACTTGCTCCACATGAGAGTCCCAATCATCAGAAAAAATCAAAATATTATCCAAATAGACGATCAGAAATTTACCAATCAGTTCCCGGAAAATATCATTCATGAATGACTGGAAGATGGGGGGCATTAGTGAGCCCAAAAGGCATCACTAGTTACTCAAAATTCCCCTCAAGGGTATTAAAAGCCGTCTTCCATTCATCCCCCTCCTTGATTCTAATGAGATTGTTGCACACCCCCTTAAGATCACGTTTAGTAAAGCCTCCTTAACTCTGGAAAACAGATCTGACATAGGGGCAAATGATACTGATATTTAACAGTGATTTTATTAGGGAGGCGATAGTCAATACAAGGTCTCAATGACCCATCCTCCTTGGACACAAAGAAAAAACCAGCACCCAGGGGTGAAGATGACGGTCTAATATGACCTTTTTCCAATGACTCCTTAATATAAGTTTGCATAGCATCATGTTCAGGCACAGACAAATTGAAAATCCGTCCCTTAGGAAATTTGCAACCTGGCACTAAGGCGGGCTTTGCACGTTGCGACATCGCAAGCCAATGCTGCAATGTCGCACGCGATAGTCCCCGCCCCCGTTGCAGCAGCGATATCTTGTGATTCCTGGCGTAGCGAACATTATCGCTACGCCAACTTCACATGCATGCACCTGTACTGCGACGTCGCTCTAGCCGGCGTCCCGCCTCCTTCCTAAGGGGGCGGGTCGTACAACGTCAGAGCGACGTCACACGGCAGGCGGCCAATCAAGCGGAGGGGCGGAGATGAGCAGGATGTAAACATCCCGCCCACCTTCTTCCTTCCGTATAGCTGCCGACGGCAGGTAAGGTGATGTTCCTCGCTCCTGCGGCTTCATACACAGCGATGTGTGTTGCCGCAGGAACGAGGAACACCGTACCTGTCGCGGCAGCGTAATTTTGAAAAAGTCGGAGCTTACACCGATGATACGATAACGACGCTTTTGCGCTCGTTAATTGTATCATCTAGGATTTACACACTACGATGTCGAAAGTGACGCCGGATGTGCGTCACCTTCGATTTGACTCCACCGACATCGCACGTGCATGTTGCAACGTGCAAAGCCGCCCTAAGTCAATGGCACAATCACACTCCCTATGGGGAGGCAAGGAATCAGATCTAGTCTCATTAAACACATCAAGGAAGTTCAATTGATATTCAGGTACATCATGTGTCTGAGCAGAAATAGACAACACAGAAACATCATTATGCACACATTGACAACCCCAACTAACCACATACAAGGATCTTCAATCTAGAACTGGATTATGAGTCTGCAGCCAAGGGAATCCCACTACCAAAATATCATGCAAGTTATGTAGAACCAAAAATTTACAATTCTCCTGATGAGTTGATGCAACCCTCATAGTAACCTGGGTCCAAAATTGGGGTTTGTTCTCAGCTAAGGGAGTAGCATCAATGCCCCTTAAGGAATAGGAGTTTGCAAAGGCACCATGCTAAAACCACAACCCTTAGCAAACTCAAAATCCATCAAGTTCAGGGCGGCCCCTGAATCAAGAAAAGCCATAGCAGAAAATGAGGATAACAAGCAAATTAAAGAGACTGACAAAAGATATTTAGGTTGCACAGTACCCACAGTAAATGAACGAGCAAATCTCTTTTCTCATTTACGGCAGACAGAGATAGTGTGAGAAGCGTCTCCACAATAGAAACACAACTTGTTTTCCATCTAAAACCCTGCCGCTCAGTATGATAGAGAAGCCTATCACACTGCATGGACTCCGAAGACTGTTAGCAAGCAATACATCAGCAAGTATCGTTTTGCGCTTGCATAAACGTCTATCAATTTGAATGGCTAAGATCATAGAGGAATCGAGACCCGAAGGGATAGGAAATCCCACCATAACATCTTTTACAGTATCTGCAAGACCCTTTCGAAAAAGTGCCGCAAGAACATCATCATTCCATTTTAAGGACAAAAAATTTCAGCTGAATCCTGACCCTGGATCAATGCCATCAAGGCTTTCTCAGCTTGATCCACATCATTAGGTTCGTGATACAACAATCCCAGGGCCTGAAAAAAGAAATCCACATCATCAAGAATCAGATCACCAGGTACCAAGGAAAAGGCCCAGTCCTGAGGGTCACCGCGCAACAAGGAGATGACAATCCTAACCTGCTGCACGGGACTCCATGAGGACTTAATTTTAAAGTTCAGGAATTCAGATCTATCCCCCGAGAAAAATTCAGGAACGTGAAGTTTAGGTTCTACAACAGGAGTGTTACGGGGGGACCGGCAGATTAGGACCAGGGGGTATATATCCTAATCGCCAGTCAGGGCCCACCGTGCTCCAGATGACAAAGGAGCTGCTGGCACCTGAGGGTTAGGCGAAGACTATAGAGCTGGATGGCTCTGAGATAACCCAGGAACTCTGGGAACCGGTCACGTGTGTTGGGACACGTCAGACCGGACGACAACCCGATTAGCGTTTTGGTGCACCTAGCGCTACACCAACCACGTGTGCAGGAAACACGTCAGGCCGGGTGGTAACCAGGTAGCGTTGACCGGAAGACCGCCACGAAAGCGACCTGTCGGCCACGTGTGTAGGACACGTCAGGCCGAGCGGTCCTTCGATTAGCGTTTCTGGCCACCTCTCGACTGGTCACGTGTGTGTAGGACACGTCAGGCCAGATGGGTACACCAGTAGCGTTGACCGGGAAGCCGAGGAGGATAAGGAACACCCTGTTAACTCCACAGGGGTCCTGGGGTACGCTGTCCGTGCGCGTAGGGGGCACAACCGGACAGGTGGCGCAGCAGGTGCGTTGTCCGTGTGCGTAGGGGGCACAATCGGACAGGTGGCGCAGCAGGTGCGTTCTCCGTGTGCGTAGGAGGCACAATCGGACAGATGGCGCAGCAGGTGCGTTGTCCGTGTGCGTAGGGGGCACAATCGGACAGGAAGCACAGCAGCCGCAGCCCAGTTAACGCCACTGGGCTGCTATAGCAAGACTGGAATGGCAGGAGGGAAGCACGGCGCCTGACCCTGATGTGCCGAGCCACGAATCTTGGCGTGACAGGCACCGTTCGCCTAACCCTACCTACTGCTTCCCAACATAGGCTTATGCCGCAATGAGGCTCTAACATGGAGGTGTGCTCTGACTGAGCAAAAGTGAAGACTGCGCACCTCCATGTTGTCTCCAGCCCCTTTTATAACCTGGGTCCGCCCCAAACCCAGGGTGGAACCACCAAGGTCCAATAGCAGAGTGCCATGTCATCAGTGACGTCACATGCGACCTATCCGGAACCGCCACGTCATTGATGACCTCATGGCAGCCACGCCCCAAACACTTCACCAGTCATCGTCTGATGACCAATACTGAGGTGCCAGATCATAGGGGCGGGCCTCTGCGAGCCAGTCCGGAGTTGCCACGTCATCAGGACACCTGACACCCTCTGCCCTATCAGGGCCTGCCACCTCACGGACATGCTCAGTGAGGTCCTTACCGGACCTAGCCTCTGATGCACTAAGTGCCTGAGCATGCTCAGTAGCCTGAGCCACAGGCTTAGAAAGCAGACTATCAGTTTGAGCATGCTCAGTAGGCACATCCCAGAACTTAGACACAGCACGAAGTCCAAGTACCTGTGCAAAGAGGCTGTTAGGGTTAATTGTGGGAGCATGTTCAGTAGCCTGAACTGAGGACTTAGTCTCAGACATAACACAAACAGGCTGAGCATGCTCACTAGGCAAAACACCGGGCTTAGACTCTGGCTGGGGTAAATCGGCGCACGCATGCGCACTAGCCGCCTCTCCACACTTAGACGTGGTGGAAGGAACAGCCAACTGGACAACCCGAGGCACGGCCAAGAACGGCAGCCGGCGCCTGGGCGCAACAGGAACCGCAGCAGGCTGCTTGCGGCTATGGCGGCGCCGGTTCGTAACACTACCCCCCCCCTCTAGCGGCCCTCCCACTTGAATGGTCTATAGTCGCCACAGATACCACTGAGCGACGGGCGGAAGATGGAGACATGCAGTGGGAGCTACAAGACTCGCTCCACCGCGTAATCACCCCAGACGACCAGTCGATATGTGGGGAATGCCGCTTCAACCAAGGAATACCCAGCAGAATATCATCTGCACCCTTAGGGAGAACCAGAAATGAAATGGTCTCCCTATGCCCAGATGACATGGCAAAGGTAATGGGCACTGTCCGCTGGTGAATTACCTTGGGCAACAAGGACCCATCCACCACACGGACTCTCACTGGCCTTGGCATTTGCACCAGCGGGATGGCATGCCGCCGGGCAAAAGAGGAGGAGATGAAACTATCCCCAGCACCTGTGTCCACACTTGCCCTTGTGGACCATGTTGACCCCTTAAAGGAAATGGACGCGGGAAACGTCACCCTAATGGATAACACAGAGTCCAGTCTACCTCCAGCTATGGTCACCAATCGTGGTCGCTTATCCTGACGCTTTGGGCAACGGTTGGCATAATGACCATACTGCCCACAAGCGAAACAGGAAATGCCCTTGCGACTCGAAGACCTAGCAATACCAACCCTAGAGATGTCCATAGGGACAGAGATGTCCTCTAAGGGAGGTGCAGTAGGAGAGACCACTACAGTGGCTGAACGGCCCTCTGACCTGCGCTCCAGCTGACGTTCGGAGGTCCGCAGGTCAATACGGGTAGCCAGAGTCATGAGGCCCTCAAGGGTAGTTGGTACCTCACGCGACGCTAATGTGTCCTTCACGTGCGAGGCTAATCCCCTCCAGAACAGTGGAATGAGAGTCCTCTCTGACCACCCCAGTTCTGCATCAAGTGTCCTGAAACTCACAGCATATTGACTTGAGGAGGTACGCCCCTGCTCCAAAGTCAGTAGCTGTAGGGCCGAGTCGTGAGTGACCTGAGGCCCCAGGAACACTTGTCGCAAGGACTCCAAAAACTCCTTACAGTCCTGTACTACGGGGTCATTCCTCTCCCACAATGGTGTAGCCCACTCCAGTGCTCTATCAGAGAGCAAGGAGATGATAAACCCCACCTTCGACCTCTCTGTAGGAAACCGTGCAGCCAACAGCTCTAGATGGACTGACACTGGTTCACGAATCCCCTACATGCCTTTCTGTTCCCCGTAAACTTGTTGGGCAGCGAGAGGTGAGGGAGGGTTGGAGTAGGCTTGGTGACTGACACCATTGCAGCCGCTTGAGCCACCACATCATTCATATCAGCAGCAAGAGCAGACTTCTCCAGAGACCTCACTCTGGCATCAAGCTGCAGCATGAACTGACGTAGCTGCTCCATCTCCGCCATGCCAGCCAGACCCTGGTGCAGTCTTACTGTTACGGGGGGACCGGCAGATTAGGACCATGGGGTATATATCCTAATCGCCAGTCGGGGCCCACCGTGCTCCAGATGACAAAGGAGCTGCTGGCACCTGAGGGTTAGGCGGAGACTATAGAGCTGGATGGCTCTGAGATAACCCAGGAACTCTGGGAACCGGTCACGTGTGTTGGGACACGTCAGACCGGACGACAACCCGATTAGCGTTTTGGTGCACCTAGCGCTACACCAACCACGTGTGCAGGAAACACGTCAGGCCGGGTGGTAACCAGGTAGCGTTGACCGGAAGACCGCCACGAAAGCGCCCTGTCGGCCACGTGTGTAGGACACGTCAGGCCGAGCGGTCCTCCGATTAGCGTTTCTGGCCACCTCTCGACTGGCCACGTGTGTGTAGGACACGTCAGGCCAGATGGGTACACCAGTAGCGTTGACCGGGAAGCCGAGGAGGATAAGGAACACCCTGTTAACTCCACAGGGGTCCTGGGGTACGCTGTCCGTGCGCATAGGGGGCACAACCGGACAGGTGGCGCAGCAGGTGCGTTGTCCGTGTGCGTAGGAGGCACAATCGGACAGGTGGCGCAGCAGGTGTGTTGTCCGTGTGCGTAGGAGGCACAATCGGACAGGTGGCGCAGCAGGTGCGTTGTCCGTGTGCGTAGGGGGCACAATCGGACAGGAAGCACAGCAGCCGCAGCCCAGTTAACGCCACTGGGCTGCTATAGCAAGACTGGAATTGCAAGAGGGAAGCACGACGCCTGACCCTGATGTGCCGAGCCACGAATCTTGGCGTGACAGGCACCATTCGCCTAACCCTACCTACTGCTTCCCAACATAGGCTTATGCCGCAATGAGGCTCTAACATGGAGGTGTGCTCTGACTGAGCAAAAGTGAAGACTGCGCACCTCCATGTTGTCTCCAGCCCCTTTTATAACCTGGGTCCGCCCCAAACCCAGGGTGGAACCACCAAGGTCCAATAGCAGAGTGCCATGTCATCAGTGACGTCACATGCGACCTATCCGGAACCGCCACGTCATTGATGACCTCATGGCAGCCACGCCCCAAACACTTCACCAGTCATCGTCTGACGACCAATACTGAGGTGCAGATCATAGGGGCGGGCCTCTGCGAGCCAGTCCGGAGTTGCCACGTCATCAGGACACCTGACACCCTCTGCCCTATCAGGGCCTGCCACCTCATGGACATGCTCAGTGAGGTCCTTACCGGACCTAGCCTCTGATGCACTAAGTGCCTGAGCATGCTCAGTAGCCTGAGCCACAGGCTTAGAAAGCAGACTATCAGTTTGAGCATGCTCAGTAGGCACATCCCAGAACTTAGACACAGCACGAAGTCCAAGTACCTGTGCAAAGAGGCTGTTAGGGTTAATTGTGGGAGCATGTTCAGTAGCCTGAACTGAGGACTTAGTCTCAGACATAACACAAACAGGCTGAGCATGCTCACTAGGCAAAACACTGGGCTTAGACTCTGGCTGGGGTAAATCGGCGCACGCATGCGCACTAGCCGCCTCTCCACACTTAGACGTGGTGGAAGGAACAGCCAACTGGACAACCCGAGGCACGGCCAAGAACGGCAGCCGGCGCCTGGGCGCAACAGGAACCGCAGCAGGCTGCTTGCGGCTATGGCGGCGCCGGTTCGTAACAAGGAGTCTGTCTAATTCACGCCAATATACCCTGAATCTCAGAAGCAAGATGCTCAACACGATCAGACAACTGGTTAATATCTATGCCAGAAAAAGATCTTCCACGGAACCCAAAAATTAAGAGGAAAAATATACAGAATTAAAAAAAAAATCCTCCTTTTGAGTACCTGTTTTTTTGTTTGGCTGGTGATACTGTTATGATCTGGTAACCGTGGACGATCACGAAAAATCCCATTAATAAGGAAAAAACAAAAAACACAAAAGTAGTTGGAAACTGAGCTGACCGCAACCCCCTATCAGACAACACTAGAAGTAGCAGTTGGATGTTCCTAACACACCCTGACACCTTGTCACTGCCTGAAAAACTTGCTACACCTTAAAGATAGAAATGAGGAACCCTAACTTGCCTCGGAGCAGTCCCCAAAGAAATAGCAAGCCCCCAACATGCAACAACGGTGATGTAAATAAACACAATACACAGATGGAAAATATAGATCAGCAAATGTGAGGCCTGACTTACTAGATATAACAGGATAGATAACTGATTGCGGCCAACAAAAAATCCTGAAAAAATACCAATCTCCTGATAATAAAAAATACTGAGACCACATGGACTCTCCAACACTATATCAGGTACTCTTGTGCTTGACTCTTTAAACAGAACAGCAGGTATAATGGGAAGAAACAAAATCACAGAACAAGTAATTTTGTAAAGTGCAAATAATTGAAAACTGAACAGGGAGCAAGCTCCCTTTTTTTGCTGGAGGGACTGACCTGCTCACAAAAGCAGAAAGACAGATCCTCACATGCAATAAACCAAACACAGAACCAAATGAAATATGCATAAACACTCTTAAGTGCAAATCCAGCAATTAAGCACAGAAACAGTAAACTTATCTGGAGTAGATTCAGGCACCAAATAAATGGGAAAATCAGAAGTGAAAACTCCCAGCCATCTTCAGAAGCAAGCAGGGACATTTATCACGAGCGACCGCCAGGCACTAAATGCTCTCCTAAATAAACTAGGCTGATCTGCAATAGGATTCCCAATTAATTCCATCACCTGTCTGAATCACAGATTTCAACTCAGCTTCATTACCATTCCTGGCCACCAGAGGGAGCTCCACACCAGTACCCACTCAGATGACATTCACAATAGACCTCCATGTATAATGCAGCCCCATAGACCTCCATGTATAATGCAGCCCTATAGACCTCCATGTATATTACACCTCTATTGTCCATGTATAAGGTGTCCTTCATGTTTATTATGCAGCCCCATAGACCTCCATGTATAATGCAGTCCCCCAAGGCCTCCATGTATAATGCATCCCTCCAGGCCTCCATGTATAATGCAGCCCCCCAGGCCTCCATGTATAATGCAGCCAGCCCCCCAGGCCTCCATGTATAATGCAGCCCCCTCAGACCTCCATGTATCATGCAGCCCCCAGGCCTCCATGTATCATGTCTCTGGTCACCGTGTACTCACTGATTTATAAAAACAAAAAACAACAAGTACTTACCTCTCTCTCCTCGTTCCACCACTGCTCTGTGCTCACCTCTCTCCTCGTTCCCCTGCTGCTCCAGTCAGCATTCTCACGTCCTGTGCACTGTGCTCTGCATGCTTCAGCCCAACAGTTACACAGGAGTGATGTCACCGCGCAGGCACAGGGGAAGAATGATGGAGCATGGAGAGGAGTGGGCCGCTCGATGCCTTATCATTGCTGTGTGTGATGACGGGGAGGGGAGCCCGGTGCCGCTGTCAGCGACAGTGGCACTGGGTCATGTAGCGGCTACGTGGTCTGTGACAAAACAGCGCAGCTCCTCTCTCACAGAAAGGATCTGGCTGCTGATCTGCAGGGCAGCTGCAGGCCCCTAACCTGCCGGGCCTGGTCGCAATGGCGAACTCTGCGACCTTGGTAGTTATGCCTCTGTACCCTTTTAATGACACTACACATTTCATTCAGAACTTGATGGTCATACATTTACTAAAGAATGACATTATCTTCACTTGTGATATGGAGTCCTTATACTTGAATGTTGCTCATTCAGGTGGCATGAGGACTACCATCGACAATCTGGACTTATAGGAAAAATCATATGAAATTCATGATTCCTTGCTGATTAATCTGCTGGACTTTATCCTAACCCATAACTATTTTGTACTTGACAAAACATTTTACCTTCAGGTGTCAGTAGTGGCAATGGGAGCACATTGTGTGCCATATTTCGCTGACCTATTATTAGGTAGATGGGAAGCAACTGGGGTATATCCACCTATATACTTCCAAGATAACATCTTTAGGTGCCATAGATTTATTGATGATGTGGTATTCTTTTGGCATGGATCGGAAACGGAATGTTTGGCATTTATTGCTTCACTGCATGTCAATCCAAGTAACATTCTGCTCACCTACTTTATTTCAGTGATAGAAGATTCTTTTCTGGATTTGAAATTGTCTACTGTGGATGAACATCTCATTGCTAACCTATTTTAGAAACCAACATCAGCGAACAGTTTGCTTCAAGTTGCCAGTTGTCACCCTGTCCATTTAAAGAAAGGGATCCCTTGTTGTACAGTTCATACGGGCCAGAAGGATGTCACAATGACTCTGTGATAGTGGGGAACTGGGGCCCCTAAGCTGGCCCTTAAACTAGATGGCCCTATGCTATCCCTGTTCTCAGGGATACTCCTAATGGTGAGGATGCCTGAGTCTTCTTCATGGCCCTGCTCTTGATCAGTCCTGGTTTGATTTCCCCTCCCCCTAGGGAGGGACAGGACAGGAGTGTAAAGAAAGACAATAAGAAGTTCAGGAGGAAACACAAGAGAAGGAAGGAAGCTACAAAACAACAGAGGTAAATTTCAACAACAAGCAAATAGCACAATTTTCACCAGAGAATCTGGGACACCTCACCTCACAGACCAACATTGAAACTATAGCTGGCATGGGTAGAAGATTTCATCCAGCTTAAATAGAAGGGAAGCAGATATGATTGGCCTCCCAACCACATGTGATCAAAGAAAGCTAACAAGCAGACCAGCAGAGATTAACTCTTACTAGCCTGCCTCTGATTCAGCACACTTAAGGTCGATCTCTGAGTCTGCCTGTGTTGATCCCAGACACCAGAGAAACCATTGGGTGGAGTGTCAGAATCTGCAATCTGATCCCTGTGATGAATGCAACATTTGTCAATACATGTATCCAGTAAAGGAAACTTTCATCAACCCTTTGGACTCTAAACAATATCAATTAAGATCATTCATTAATTGTAAAACTTCTTGTGTGGTTTATTCCATCATCTGTCCCTGTAACAGAGTAAACATGGGTGAGACTTCACAGGAACTGAAGATGATAAGACAAAAACTATGAAAGGAGAAGCGCAATAGGGTCTTACCACAATAAAGAATTGGAGAGTATTGAATTAAACTCACCTAAAGAGGTTGTGAGAGTCACAACCCCTATAACAGCCACTGGACTTATGGGTGAATAGCTGCAGCCCCGAGTGGAGTAGATAAATCATGATAGAACAAACTGGGAGTTCAGCCGCGTTGTCACCACGTCAGAATGTATTCTAATTTATGACTTTATTTGTTCATGCACTGGTCAACTTGTTTCAGGAGTCACAGCTCCCTTCATCAGGACAACAAGCAAGAAAAACATAAATAAAATGCTCTCCCCAGTACAGGTCAAGCTATATATATGCTCCTGTGACATCACAGGATCGCCCACCTTTCAAATCTTGGCGGAATCCTCCACAGTTAAATAAAAACAAAGTACAGAAACACAAATAAATCTTCAAAACAACATGAAGAGAGCAATACATTTAAATTGTTATAAAATTATCCTGATTAAAAACTGATTTGTGAAAAATTCAAAAATAAAAAAATCAAAAGATATATATCAATTAAAATACTGGTATCTTGTTTTGAACTTGCGGAAACAAACAGAATTTATTGTGGAGATATATCTGGTGAGCGATATGCCCATTACTCCAGCTGAATTATTTGAAAAATGATGTGAAAAAATATGTGAAATAATGATATAATAGAGGCATGGAATGAAAAATAAGAATGTGACAATTGACATGGTGAAGGGAGCTGTGACTCCTGAAACGCGTTGACCTTTGCATGAAAATATAAAGACATAAATTATTAATACATTCTGATGTGGTGACAGCGCGGCTGAACTCCCGGTTTCTTCTATCACGACAGGATCTGAAGAAGCAGATGCAAAAGCACATTTCCGCCATCAACTTGGCATCTACTGAACATAATAAAGGTAATAGTTTATTTTCAATTGCTTCCCATTTTCTTTCTCATCATTAGAGTAAGCCATTTGACACACATAGGGGGCTTGAATAAGCTATGCATAGAGTTTAGTGAGTACCTAACTATTCATATTCGCTATACTCATAACGGATACTGTCTAATACTTGCGTATTTGTTTTAAATAGCGTGTACAATGCAAGTCACTGGGGAAAAACTCACAAAGTAACGAGTAACCCAAATGCTGTACTATTCGTGCGAGTAGCGAATAGTGCGGAATTCGGGTTACTCGTTACATTGCGAGTATTCCCCATTGACTTGAATTGCACACGCTATTCGGAATGAATACGCGAGTATTAGATAGTATTTGTTATGAGTATAGCGGGTACAAATAGTTAGGTACTCGCTTTACTCTAGCTACGTACCAACATCAGAGGTGGAGGCTATCACAGACAGCTTTTCCGCCTGGAATCAAGATAGAGTTAAGCAAAAAGATCTATCTCCTAAAACTGTTAGGAATACCTGTTGTGGTTTCAATGGTCCTACTCTGGTTAACAGACTTCCCCATGGGTCTATCGCACACTCGGATTGCATGACTATACACGATTGTAACATGTGTGTGATGTGTCTATGTGGGACGCTGTGCTTCACACTTGTTTTACGGCACAGGAGAAATGGAACACTGTGTCCCAGGAAGCTGCCTTGCCTGCTGTAAGCCAATGGTGCGAATGTGTCTACCCCGCAGTACAGGGGATCAGGAAGTGGCTCCCTGGACATGACTGGAAGGGATACATCATCTTAGTTTAATCTGCAAAAATGGGCTGGCTATTTTAACCTTTGTCCTAACCCAGTCCAGTGCTGTTTATTCAGTTCCCTTGAGCAGTGTGAGTGGTTTCTGCTAAGCTTGTGGTTCCTTCTCAGCATTTGCTAATGGTTATTTCTGACTCCTCATCCTTGACTATATCCCATATTTTTCCTTTGTTTTTATTTAATACTGAACCACTAGTTTTAGTTTTACTCCTGTTACTTGACTCTGACAGCGTCCGCATCACTAGATGCCAGCTATCCTGCCACAGCAGTCTGGGACGGGCTCTGTCAAAGCCCCCTCCCTTTTGGTAGCGGGAGAAGGATATCCCGGCCCTTAAGGATTTTCCTAGCAATGGTGGCTTGCACCAAGTGTGTCTGTGACTGCTCTATTACTGGTCCGGAGTGAGTGTCAATAGGATTAATCTCCTATTGCGCATAACAGTTACCTGTTGGTTTGAATGAGGAATTTCTGTTCATGGATTTGGGCTGATAACCTATTCGTATGTGTTTCCTTGTTGTTGTGTGTTTATCTACATGGCCTTCTGTCTTTCACAATTCCTTATTTATTGTTGGTTTATTCATTGTTGTATGTATTTTTAGATAAATGTATCATCATCCACTGCTTCCCTGGCCAAGTGATGTCTTACTGATCCTACTACCCTATTTGAACATCGTGAGAACTGGTTATCCAAGTGATTTTCCTCTCCCTATTATTACGCTCAACACATACATTGCAATTTCTGTATGTCATCACACTTATACCAGTACCAACTGTATTAATCACTAAGGCTATACCTCTACAGGTATCTGTGGACTAATTAACAGCATTGTCGTGTGTATACTTATCTTGTTTGGGTGCTGGATGCATTAATGCAGGTATTAGAATGTTATTGTTTCTAACCATGTGCTTTTTGTTACCAATAAACCTTTGACTTTTTAGTCGGTGGGGTGCTCATCCATATGTTAAGTTCTTTTTCTTGTTATACATATTACCTTACGTAACTTAGAGCACCCCCTATCAAATACTATTGGTTGTGCACCTTATGCTACTCCCCTTGGCTCTGCTTCAGTATGTCAAAGTACATGTTGGTATTTATGGATATCTAATGAACTATAGCTCTCTGCAGCTGTCCACAGTCATGCAGCTCCAAACCATGACACGGCCACTACCATGCTTGATGGTAGGCAAGACACACTTGTCTATTTACTCCTCACTTGGTTGACACCACACATGCCTGATACTATCTTAACTAAATAAGTTTATCTTCGTCTCATCAGACCACACTTCGTCTCATCAGACCACAGTTCCAGTAATCCATGTCCTTAGTCTGCTTGCCTTCAGCAAACTGATTGTGAGCTTTCTTGTGAAACATCTTTAAAAGAGGGTTCCTTCAGGGATGACAGCCATGCAGACCAATTTGATGCAGTGTGCTTCATATAGTGTAAGCATTGATAGGCTGACCTCTCCCTGCCCTTTAACCTATGCAGCAATGCTGGCAGCACTCAACTATTTTGAAAAGACAATCTCTGGATATGACTCTGCGCACGTGCACTTGACGTCTTTGGTTGACCATGGCAAGGCCTGTTCTGAGTGGAACCTGTCTTGTTAAAACACTGCATGGTCTTGGCCACTGTGCTGCAGCTCAGTTTCAGGGTGTTGGCAATCCTCTTATAGGCTATCTTTATGTAGGGCAACAATTTTTTTTTCAGATCCTCAGAGAATTCTTTGCCATGAGGTGCCATGTTGACTTTCCAGTGACCAATAAGAGCGTGTGTGAGCGATGACACCAAATTTATCACATCTGTTCCCCAGTCACACCTGAGACATTGTAACACTAATGAATCATATGATAGGAGGGAAAATAGCTAATGGGAGGGAAAATAGCTAATTGCGCACAATTTGGCCATTTTCATTTAGGGGTGTATTGTCACGTTATATGACAGATTGGGAAAAGTGACTGGACTGGGGGGCCCTGCGCTTACCCTTAAGCTAGAGGGTACCCTATGCTATCCCTCAACTCAAAGGTATGCTTGAAGGTAGCGAGGTCTGAGCCTGCAGCCTCTCCCTATTTCCTGTTCCAGCCCTGATGGTACGAGCCCCTCCACACCCACCACCCAAGGGGCCAGGCCAAGACAGAAACTTCCAGACCCCACCAACAAATAAAAACAGACATGGGGTACTATAGCAACACATGTATACCAACTAACACCAGGGGACTACAAAAGGTGAACAGGAACAACTAAGGATAGAGGAAGGTTACTATACAACAATTTACTTCCACCCAACCAAACAACAGACGACAGCAGCAGCTCCCAGAACATGTCCTTCCACCTTCAGACCTAGCTTCAGTATGAATCCTGAATGATCGGCGCCCTCTGTAGGAAGAAGAGGGCTGTTATCCAGGCCAGAAGTGGTAATCAATGAGAACAGCTGATAACCACTGTGGAGTCTGCTGCTGCAACAGAAATTGACATTAACTCTACATGTGCCAAAGCAAAAAGACGCTTTTAAACAACATTGTCTCAGAAGGCAAAGAGACAATGGCCCTTTCACAAGAAAAATGGCACATAGACTGTCATGACATGTGCTCACTTTTGTTGCCAGCTGTGTGCTGAGTTATTTAGAGGTCACACCAAATGTACACTGTTATACAAACTGTACACTGACTACTTTAGGTTGTATGAAAGTGTCATATCTTCAGTGTTATCCCATGAAAAGATATAAAATATTTACAAAAATGTGAGGTGTGTATTCACTTTTGTGATATACTGTACAATTACATAAAATAAATAATGAAAGAAAAGACACTACACCTGTGTCACAGAAATGGCTCAGATTCATGGAGGGAAGAGCTCAGATGAAACGTAGAACAATCCTCCATGGGAAATTATCTTCCTGGCTTTGAATAAAGTGTTAATTCAAACTTCTGTATTCATTAGAGGACAGTCACATCTACATACCTCCCCTCTGGTTACTTATAACAGGGCTGGTCATGGGATGTGACTTCGGTCTCTAGAAATTTATGAGATCCCCAACTTTCAGGATATCTTCATCCCTGGAGTTCTTAGTTTCTTATCACAATTTTACCTTTCCATAGAGATGAAAAATTGCATGGTTAGCATCATCCATTTACCGAATATTAATTTGGGGCTAATGTGTTGATCACACAATTATTTAAAATATATGCATGTTTTTCCACTCAGGGTCACGAAGCTGAAAATATTTCTCCTGTAAATCTCACATCTATACAAACCCTAATTTTCATCACTGACAACGGCCCCAAAAAGTCTGGGATGATTTTTTCAAATTTGGCAGGGCTGACTTCAGAGGTGACACATTCGACACTTCCCAAGTCCTTGATACACAGCCACAAATCTGGAGGATTGGCAGACATACCAAGCAGGATGCAAACTGGCTTGCTACAGAGGAGGTGTGACTACACCCCACATAACCTGGTACCTTTGAATCACTCCCAGTGCAATCTTCTACTCATATCTATACTGGCTATATTCCAAACAGCCAAGTGACCACTCTAAAGAGACTTAACAGATCTCCACATTTGATCCTGTTTTGCATGATTACATGCAAATTAGCGATTAATTGTGCCAAGGTCCAGGAGGACCGAAACGTCAAAAAGAATCTCAGTTAACATTGTTGTAAAAAAACTATATGTTAATCTTGCATGAAAAAAAGATTGTCTCTTGCAACTTTTTGTTAGGCCTCCGCCACACATCCGTGAAAACCACGTCCGTGTAAAACGGGCCATTTTTCGGGTCCGTTTTCCGTTTTTTAGGTCCGTTTTTATGGTATGTGTGGCCTGCGTGTGTATCCCGTATGCTAGCCGTATGTGCGTGTGGAATGTCCGTGTGTGCGTGAGTGAAATAACTGACATGTGTATGTGTTGTCCGTGTGAAATGTACGTGTGTGATGCAAAATGTCGTTACTACATGTCGGAAGACAGAGTAGCGGGATGAGAATGAACTCGGGTGAACTTCACCCGACTTCATAGTCATGCTGCGGCTCTGTCTGTGTGCCGTGTACTGATTAGCGGTCACCTGTGAAGGATTCACCGGTGACCGCTAATCCCCTGAGTGACTGAAGTGTCCCCCCCTCTCTCATACTCACCGTTCCCCGATCACCGGCGCTGCACGGCGTTCACACTGCTTCGGCGGCTTTTTCTAATTTGAAAAAGCCGGCCGCTCATTAAACAATCTCGTATTCCCTGCTTTCTCCCCCCACCGGTGCCTGTGATTGGTTGTAGTCACACACGCCCACCACGCTGAGTGACAGCTGTCTCACTGCACCCAATCACAGCAGCCGGTGGGCGTGTCTATACTGTGCAGTGAAAAAAATAAATAAATAATTAAAATAAACGGCGTGCGGTCCCCCCCCCATTTTAATACCAGCCAGATAAAGCCATACGGCTGAGGCTGGTATTCTCAGGATGGGGAGCTCCACGTTATGGGGAGCCCACCACCCTAACAATATCAGTCAGCAGCCGCCCAGAATTGCCGCATACATTATATGCGACAGTTCTGGGGCTGTACCCGGCTCTTCCCGATTTACCCTGGTGCGTTGGCAAATCGGGGTAATAAGGAGTTATTGGCAGCCCATAGCTGCCAAAAAGTCCTAGATTAATCATGTCAGGCGTCTATGAGACACCTTCCATGATTAATCTGTAAGTGACAGTAAAAAAACACACACCCGAAAAAATCAGTCAGGTAACTCGCTGGATCCAGCGGTGGCCACGGGTAACCTCAGTGACAGCAGCTGATCGCGCTACTCATCTCATTAGCTGCGTGGAGGTGACCGGAGCGGCGGTGTCTTCTGCTGCTCCTGTCACCTCCATGCAGCAGAGCTGGAAGCGACGCTGGAGGTCCGTGGATTACGCCGGACATGGAGGGTTTGTCGGGGTTAATAAATTGGTAATGAGGGAATTTGTTTGTGTTTTTTATTTCTAATAAAGGATTTTTCGGGTGTGTGTTTTTTTACTGTCACTTACAGATTAATCATGGAAGGTGTCTCATAGACGCCTGACATGATTAATCTAGGACTTTTTGGTAGCTATGGGCTGCCAATAACTCCTTATTACCCCGATTTGCCAACGCACCAGGGTAAATCGGGAAGAGCCGGGTACAGCCCCAGAACTGTCGCATATAATGTATGCGGCAATTCTGGGCGGCTGCTGACTGATATTGTTAGGGTGGGGGGCTCCCCATAACGTGGAGCTCCCCATCCTGAGAATACCAGCCTTCAGCCGTATGGCTTTATCTGGCTGGTATTAAAATGGGGGGGGACCGCACGCCGTTTTTTTTAATTATTTATTTATTTTTTTAACTGCACAGTATAGACACGCCCACCGGCTGCTGTGATTGGGTGCAGTGAGACAGCTGTCACTCAGCGTGGTGGGCGTGTGTGACTGCAACCAATCACAGGCGCCGGTGGGCGGGTAAAGCAGGGAATACGAGATTGATTAATGGGCGGCCGGCTTTTTCAAAATAGTAAAAGCCGCCGAAGTTTTTATAACAGCAGTGCAGCGCCGCGCCGGAGATCGGGGAGCGGTAAGTATGAGAGAGGGGGGGGAACTGACCGACAGACAGCTAGAGGGACAGATAAGACAGAGAGACCGACCGACAGACATAGAGACCGACTGACGGGCTGAGGGAGAGAACGAAACAGAAAAAGAAAAAAGACCGACATCACATGAAAAAAGCACAAAATGTACAGGGAGCAAACAGAGATGCGTCCGTGTCACTCGGACGTGCGCACAGACCCATTGACTTTCATTGGGTCCGTGCTGCGTGTTGCGTGCAGAAAACGGACATGCTGGCGTGAGACACAGACCAAAAAACGCATCACGGAGACGGACTCACGGACATAACCAAAAACGCAATTGTAACCGCAGAGATATAGTAACATTGGTGCACGTTTGGCCGTGTCTCCAGTATACACGGAAACGGACCAAACACGCACGTGTTTCACGGATGTGTGTTTCAGGCCTTAAATAGAGAGTGTGCAGTGTTATACTTATATTTGTATTTAAGGGCATACAGGTGGTGGCCATGCTTTATATGGAGAAAACCTGGTGACAGATTCCTTTTAAAACATTTCAGGAGGAGGCGGGATACATTTAGGACCTAGTACTAAACGCTCCGCCTCCTTGTATATTTCTAAAAGTTTCACTAATAAAAGGATTTTATGAATTGTGAGTGCAACTTGATTTTTTTTTCTGAATAAGTTCATGTTCTCCCTGCAGCCGCACATTAGACACCAGTACATGTTTATAATGGTATTTACCTGCAGGTCACCATAAAAGCTGCAGGCAAACACAATTTTTTTACTGACAGGTTTCTGTTAAAGCAATAAACACATCTATAGTAATTGAAAAGACAATAAAACAGAAAAATGTCTTTTATCAAATACTGTGTATTAAAATGGAGGAAAAGTAAATATGAAATCCATAAACAATTGTAGTTGCAATCCAAATTATTCAACCCCCACTGCAAATTAAGTTTATTAACAAAATTTACAATCAAATATAAAGAAATCCTACAAGGAAACTTGATGCCTTTTTGGAGGAAACTGAAGCTTGGGCGTCATTGGACAAGGCATTGTTTAAAAAAAAACCTAAAAGATTCTGAATAGCCATCACAGTTGCCTAACTTAAATCCTAATGAAATTCTTTGGAAGCAGTTGAAAAAGGTGCTTGTAGCAATTCATTCCAAGAATTTTTGTGAACTGGAGGCCATTGCCCATGACAATAGGCTAAGATTCCTCAGGAATACTGCCAGAAGCTGTTGTCTGGCTATGCATCATGTCTTCTGCAGGTCATACCAGCCAAAGGGGATCTACTATGTGCTTATAAAGCAGTGGAAAAGATGTCCACACTCCCCCTTGAAGAAAATGTGGTTGTATTGTAAAAAGATGGACATATTGTCACGTTTTCCCCTTGAAGACATCAGTATTGTTAAGATGAGAAATCATATAGAAAAAATACGCAAAAACAACGTATTATGGATAAAAAAATAATAATTTTTTATTAATGTAATTAAAATTTAGGTAGACATAGAATCAGCAGTAGAAAAAGTAAGGACAAAAAAACACACATGTGCGCAGGCAAAATTAATGACAAATAGAGAGGTCCTTTAAGAATAATGTAGAATCTTCACGTGGTTTGGTAGATGTGGAATTCTTAAGATAAACATTTTACCGCGGTTGTTGTTCCTCCTTCAGACACTTTCCATTAAAATTCCAGCTTCCTTTTTTAGGGAAGTAGCCTCGATGCAAATTCGGTTTCTGTGGGCAGGTGGGTCAGCGAGATTGGCCTGGTCGTTGCTGTGTAAGCCGAGGGATCGAGGAGGTTTGGGTTTCCCAGACCTTAAGTCATACTACGTGGCTACTCATCTGGCTAGAGTAGTGAACTGGTGTAGGCACTCGGTTGCCAAACCTTGGGTGTCGGTGGAACAGAGTTTCATCGGATGCCCCACTGGCAGTGCTCCCCTGGGTGCTTCTCCCCTCTAGCACAGACCTTAGTAATCACCCTACAATTAGCGCTACTTTATCCTGCTGCTCCTACACAGACGTTCGAAGGTACTTGATCCCCATACCCTCCCCCCTATCCCCAATCATTTGCTCTCATGATTTCCCCCGGGTCTATCCGACTCGGTATTTCGCTTGTGGATTTCCAGGAGTAGATTCAGAGCTCATCAAATTGTTGTTGGGGGGGACTGGCCAACGATGGAGGACGTCCAGAACTGCTCGGTCCCCTGCCCTTTGGGCATGTGGTGTTCTTTGTAATTGCGGCATTTCCTTTGCTCTCTACCGGGCAATAGTCGCTTTTCTAGACCTCTAACAGAGTTCAAGAAGCTGTGCATGGAGGGGGGGGGACACTTAGACACTCTTTGGCCATCACACACTCCATGTTAATCAACTCTCCCGACTCGCCTGTCCCTAGGTACCTCCTACTGTGGGAGAGGGATCTGAGCCTCTCGCTCTCTGCCAAACAGAGGGGTAGGGTGCTTTCTCTTGCTCACAAGACATCGATCAGCTCAAAGAAACAGGAAGCCAACTACAAATGTCTCTCCCAATGGTATAGGGTTCTAACAAAACTCTACAGAATGTACCCTGCAGGGGATCCCAGGTGTTGGAGGTGCGGAGTAGAGGAGGGGGACTTCCTACGTATTTTCTGGACATGCCTGGGAAGGAGGTTCTCACTGGATCTTCACAGACCCTGGGTCCTGAACTGTTCTTGCTTATTTTTTGCGTCTTGAGCCAATGTTTATAATTATACCATTTTTGCATAGCTGCGACATTTTGATTGCCTGTTATTGCATTTTAATGCAATGTTATGGTAACCAAAAAACCTAATTTTGGCCTTTGGAATTTTTTCTCGCTACACCGTGTACGATCAGATTAATTGATTTTATATTTTGATAGATCGGGCATTTCTGAACACGGCGATGCCAAACGTGTGTTTTTATTGTTCAATTTTCAATGTGGTGAAAGGGGAATGATTTGAACTTTTAGTTTTTTTTCATTTTTTCACATTTTTTAATACTTTATCACTGCACAGTCCTATCGCTTATGCTGATCAGAGCAATGCTGCAGGATCGCTCTGTTTAGCAAAAATGCAATGTTCCTGTGAGTGCCAGCGCTCTGTCATGGTAGTGTCAGAGGTCATCATCTGACCCCATGCTACTATGGCAACACCATGGCGCCCCGTGATCGCATCAAGGGGCTGCCGATGGCGGCAGGGAATGGAGCAATCCCTGTCGCGGCCATTTAAATTGCACTGTCAGATTTTGACAGCGGAATGTAAATGTTAGCAGGCGTTGGTGGCGTGGGTGTTAGCGCCTGTTAACTGCACCTATCTGCTGATCAGATCATTAGACATGTGCTAGGGTTACCGTGGGCTCGCATCAGGAGCTCGTGGTAACCGGGGGGACACGACCTTGGATGTATATATACGTCCAAGGTCGTGAAGGGGTTAACTGCACCCTTAACTATTAATAAAGTGTCATGTTAAGCATCAGTAAAAATAATTGACCGGTGAGACACAGGACTAAGAACGTGTAAACACAATTATATCAAACTCCATTTTGAATATAAGTAGCCCCTACCAAGATGTGATAGAGCAAACAAACCAAAGAGGGAAAACAGCTGAATGGATGTTAAACAGAATAGTAAGGCAAGGAAATGGAAAGACAAAAGAACTATTAATATTGGGACAGAGACAAAACAGGCTGTCATCCATCAGAGAGGGAAACCAGACGTCACCAGATTGAGCCCCGAAGTCAAGCTATGACATGTATAATGTGAACTGTGACATGTGTTATTATTATTATTGTTATTATTATTATTATTATTATTATTATTAATAATAATAATAATAATATAGAGTTAACGTTAGGACTAGCCCAGAGTCGAAGGGGCTAAATTCAGGGAACAGGGACCTAACTAATGATACAGAATATTGCCCATGGGGAGCAGCATGACAAGGTCCTTAATACAGACCAGGAGGTCTAACTAACAGAACAAAATATTGCCTAGAGGGAGCATTAGGGTGAGGTCCTTGAGAGAACAAAGTTGAAGGAAAGATTCCTTTATGCAGTCATTTGAGTCATTAGCAAACAATTACCTACACCAGAGAAGACGTTAGAGTGTCGCAATATTGGAACATAAGAGAGCTGAAGATGCAGTGGTACAGCAAGGGGCATGTGGCCCTCATCGAATGGACTTTGACAACATCAGTGAGGCGTTATACTGATGCACCCCAGCCATTGGAGTTCTCAGAAGTGAACTGGAAGTTGAGGGTAGCTGTGAGGTGCTGTAGTGTTTACACCTCAACCCATGAGGTCCTCACAGGGAAAGCTGGAAGTCTTTTATTTAAATAAAGTAGATATATACAATAACAGAAAAATAAAACCATATTTACATATTTACATTCCAGCCCGAACCCGGTAACAAAAACATCACAACCATCCAAACCCAGTTCTACTGCCCTTACTACCATACCCACCATACCATATACACAATATATACAATATATACAAAAACAAATATATACATAAAGCACAAAAAAGAAAATAAACACAACTTAGCAAAAAAAAATTTTTTTTTTTTTTTTTATGGACTTGCCCATAATGGTTTGCTAGACTTTAATGACTTGTCAGAGAAATATTGTAAAACCATATGTAACCAGATAGTGCCTGCCTCTAAACTGTACTAAAGGTCAAGAGACCTGTAGTCACAGGTAGAGGGCTGTGGGAACCTTCAGCTGTGGCTGCAACTAATGTGAGTGACGTCACCAATGATCGCTGTGGCTCAGTCTCTGCCTGAAGTCTGCAGCAGTCGGTCATGTACCATGATCGCGTGCTGTGGCTTCAGTAATGTAGGAGAGCTGGAATCGTCATGGGACCTTGTGTGGATTAGGTTGGACCTGTGGGGTTAATAAAGTGGTGAAAGAGGAATTTATTTTTTTTGTCTTTTATTTCAAATAAAGGATTTTTTGGTTTTTGTGTTTATTTCTTTTCACTTACAGATTAGTAATGGGGTGGGGTCTCATAAATGCCTCCCAATACTAATTTAGGGTTTAGTGACAGCTTTGAGCTGTGATTAACCCCAATTGCCACTGCACCAGGGCAATCAGGAAGTCGGGTAAAATGCTGGGAGTGTCGCATCTAATGGATGCAGCAATCTTGGATGGTTACAGACTGCTACTTTTAGGCTGGGGGGCCCCCAATAACTATGGGTCTCCAAAGCCTGATAATGTCAGCCCCCATTATTATGGCTGGGTATCAAAATTGTGGGGGGCGGACCGCACGCGCTGGTTATTTTAATTGTTTTAATTAAAAAATGTGGGAAAAAAAGCCAGAAGCAGTTCCTCTTATTTTGATATACAACCAAGATAAGTCTACGGCTTGGGGCTGCAGCCTTTAGCTGTGGGCTTTATCTGTGCTACATATCATAATATGGGAGGACCCTATGCCAATTTTTTTAATATGTATTATTTTCACTGCACAATAGTGGCCCATAGACAGGGTTTATGATTGGAAGCATCAGACACGCTGTCACTCAGCATGGTGGCGCATCTGACTGCAACCAATCACAGACGCTGTTGGGTGGGGAAAGCAGTGCATATCCTATCAAGGTAATGAGTGGCCCCAGAAGTGAATGGGCACCGATGACTTGGTAAGTATAGCGCACTTGCTTTATTTTTTCTTTCTTTATTTTTGTTTAACTTTTTTGTACTATCTGTGTGCCGGATCCAGATCAATACCCGGAATTCACTTACAATTCCGGGCCCAGCACTCGGGTATCTTTGAACCCACACGGATGCGGACTGTTACAGTCTGGTTCCGCCCATAACTAACCATGGCTTCTTTACTGATCTCACTGCAGAACTGTGTGTGATTAAAACTGCCACATACAGGTACCTGAGGCTTTGTCTTAGGAGAAAATCTGTGTGTGCAAAATTATTATGCAGCTAAATGAAAAACGTAAATTTTTCCATCTTACTTGTTTGTTGTCATCTATTAAAGTAATACCCAAACAATTCAAAATGTACAAAAATACATTTCTGATATTTAAAAAAATATATATCAGTTACCAGGAAAAAAAAAGTTTGGATTGGAGAAGTGTACATAATTTTTTTTTTTATTATTCCATAGAATTTAAAAATATTAAAGTCCATGATAGGAGGAGATGACATATTTTTAGAATATTTCATCTCCTCCTATCATGGATTTTAATATTTTATATTTCTATGGAATAATGCCATTTTTTTTTTTTAAGCACACCTTTCCAATTCGAACTTCTTTTTTCTGCATATCAATACTGATGGCCAGCAGCTCTTCTGAATTGAATGAATTGAAGTGATTGTCTTGATTTGAGCGGTTATTTCATATTATCCAGACGGTGAGGCAGTTTGTTTCCCTTTTCCCTCACTATATCAATTAACAATATAGCAGCCTTTCTTTTCAATAACAATCAAAAGCTCCATCCATGGAGTTTGTCTGTTTTTTAATCTCTTCATGAGCAACTTTTTGGGCAGCACCAACCACAGCAGCATAGACACTGTTGAGAGAGGTGACTGTTTTCCTTCACGGTAAATTGCCTGTGTACTAAGGCCGTGTACAAGTTATCAACCGCATCTGGGTGAATAAGGGGCCATGTCATTATTCTTTCATTTTTAAAGCCTTTACTGGCAAACAAACGGTTGAGTATGTTGATGCATGCAATCATGGTCTTGCATAAATATCAAGGTTTTCTTGAAAGACGCAGACTATTTCCTGTACCACTGCTTGAAGTAATGGTCTTCTAAAAGCTGTCAGTAGATTTGGAAGTTGACTTGGAGTAAATCTTCAACCCAAAAAGTTCCATATAGCTCATCTTTAATAAAGCCAGCCCATAGCATAAAAATAGAGGTCTGTGCCCATTACTGATCGAGCCATGGGCCAGTCTACCTGGTCTGTCAAGAGTCACTCTCATCTTATCAGTCCATGAAACCTTTGAAAAATCTGTCTTCAGATATTTCTTGGCCCAGTCTTAACATTTCCACATTTGTGCCTTGTTCAGTGGTGGTCGGGTCTCAGCCTCCTTACCTTGGCCATGTCTTTGAGCACTGAGCACCTTGTACTGTACTTCTGGGCTCTCCAGGGAAATTGTAGTTCTGGAATATGACCACACTGGAGGATAATGGCTTCCTGATGACTTCACGTTTGATTCTTCTGAAATCTTTGGCAGTTAATGTGCATCGTTATTTCTCAACACATTTTTTTGTAACACAGTTGACTACTTGCAACAAAACCTTTGACAGTTCTGTGATGATCACGTCCCAATAGCAATTTCAAGAGTGCTACATCCCTCTGTTAGACTTTTAAAGTTTTTTGACTTTTCAGAGTCAGTTAGATCTTTTTTTGGTCAATTTTGCCTGAAGAAAACAGGCTGCCTAATAATTCTGCACACTTTGATAAAAGGTGTCAATATCCTTCTGCCACCCCCCCCCCCTCAGTACACAAATATATGTCACCTGATCTGCTTCATCCAATAAGCATTCAAGTTTATATAGTTTAAAGTTGGAAAATCTGCATAAAAATGAAGATATGGTCATATACTCACTTGCTGAATAATTTGTCATATAGTTTAATTTGTAATGGGGTTGAATTAATTGTTTTGTGACTTTAATATTCCCATTTATTTCCATCTTCTACGATGAGTATGTTGCACACTGTAAAAAACACAATTTTGCAAATGACTTTTGGATTCATATTTTCCCCTGATCTCTGACTTGACCTACTTTTATTTTTTATGTTTACTACTTGTTGCCTAGGGAAGGAGATTAGGCGCAGGATTCAGCCCCACTGTGTTTTCCATGATTCAGAGGAAAATCTGCCTTATAAAGCAGCATCAGAGCGCACACAGTTCGGACCAGCAGCACTTTCAGCCTTCTATTAAGGGACAATGGTAGATTGTGTTACATGTCCAATACTCCCATTTCTTATAGAGAAATGCAATACGAGGGGCTGCTGATAAGTCATTGTCTTTATGATTTTTTTGTTTCTATGGTAACGAATGTTATATCACATGAAAGACTTGTGTGTCTAATATATGTTTTCAAAAATTTGTAGCATAAGGGTGCAGGAGACTGTAGCTTTCCAGCTTGTGCACTCTAATGTGGGTGTCACACGAGACGATCTATCGTGCGATGCATCGTCGGGGTCACGGTTTTTGTGACGCACATTGCGACGTTGTCCTGTGTGCCACCTACGAGCGATGCAAAACGTTTGCAAATCGTGTGCAAATCGTTTATCTGTCACACGTCGCTCATTTTTAAAAAATCGTTTATTTTTCTTTAAGCTGGTTGTTCATTGTACCCGGTGTAGCACACATCGCTCCGTGTGACACCCCGGGAACGATGAACACAGCTTACCTGCGTCCCGCGGCACCCGCCGGCTATGCGTAAGGAAGGAGGTGGGCGGGATGTTTACGTACCGCTCATCTCCGCCCCTCCGCTTCTATTGGCCGGCCGCTGTGTGACGTAGCTGTGACGCCGAACGTCCCTCCACCTTCAAGAAGAGGATGTTCGCCGCCCACAGCGAGGTCGCTCAGCAGCTAAGTACGTGTGACGGCGGTTTAATGACTTTGTGCGACATGGGCAGCGATTTGCCCGTGACGCACAAACGACAGGGGCAGGTACGATTGCTCATGCGATCGCACGATAGATCATACCGTGTGACGCCCGCATAAGGCTATGTGCCCACGCTGCAGAAAATGTGCGGAATTTGCCGCAATTTTTTCGCAGAAATTACGCGGATTTTTCAAAAATCCGCAGTACAGCGAGTCCCCAGCCAATTCTATGGCATTTGGGGAGTGCTGTGCCCATGCTGCATTTTTTTCTAAAGCGGATTTCCCTGTGGAAAAATCTGCAGCATGTGAATTATTCCTGCAGATTTTTCTGCAGGGTCCCATACTTACCTGCCTTGATAGAAAACACCGGAGTCACTTCCTCCGGTGCACTGCAGAGGAGCCAGGAGCAGGAGGTGGGTAGGGCCTGTGTCACGGGCGGAGGAGGGGACGCTGCGCTCACCCACTGCTCGGGTCCGGCTACTGCTGCTGCTGCTCGGTGGTGGCTCGAGCGGTGGGCCGGATCCTGGGGACTCGAGCGGCGTTCCTCGCCCGTGAGTGAAAGGGGGTGGTTTAGGGATATTGTCCGTGACGCCACCCACGGTTGTGGTGAGGTTGTGACACCACCGCTGCTCTGGACGGGGATCCCGGGAGCGATGACAGGGAGCAGCTTGGATGTTGGTTCTCCCCTCCGTGGGTAGGGGGTTTGGTGGTCCCGGGGCCCGGTGAGGGGTAAGGATGGATGGCAGGCGGGTTACGGGGCCTGGTGAGGTGCAGGGTCGCGGGGGCAGCGCTGTGCCGCACGGCACGGTGGTACTCACTCAGCCAGTAATTCACACAGAGTCTCTGGTCAAACAAACGGCTGGATGGACGGGTCCCACAGGCGGCTGCGGTTGTTCTCCTCCCGGCAGGTTGATGGTGACTGCCTTTCCCTGCACCTGTGTAGTGTGTATGGTTCCAATGGGTTCCCACCGGTAACCCGCTCCCCAGCTTGGATGGATGCTGAGGGAGCCCCTTTTGCCCGCAGGCTCTGGCCCTGGGAACTGTAGCCTTGGCGGTGACTGTGTTTCCCTCTACGGTGTGAGCTGTTGCCTTCAATCGGGTCTTGGCTGCTGGGAAACCCCGGAGGTTCCCTTCGCTAACAGATTTGACTGGTTTTACGGCGACTCTTAGCCTGGTCGGGGTCCGTAGGCCCTGCCGGATGTGATGGTGCTGGCTTCTCTTTACTCTCCGATCCGGTACCACCGGGCCACCGCCCGTCCACGGTCCATACAGTTTGCTCCGATCAGCCTCTCCTGCAGACGGTCACCACCGTCTGCCAACCTTGCTTTTTGTGCCCGGGCCACACACCCGGACACGGTCAGTCTCCTCCTTTACCACTTCACTCTTCAAAACTCAACTCTAAACTGATCCCTTTTCCCGCCTCCAGGACTGTGAACTCCTCGGTGGGCGGGACCAACCGCCTGGCCCACCCCCTGGTGTGGACATCAGCCCCTGGAGGAAGGCAACAAGGATTTTGTGTTTGGCTCTGGTGTACCTAACCGGGGTGTAGGGTGTGTTGGTGTTGTCCTGTGATGACCTGGCTTGTCCAGGGCGCCACACCTGCACGAGCTCCAGTCATGTGACAGCCGGTGCTAGCTCAGGCCCGCCCACCTTCTCCGGCAATGTGCAGACAGACACGGCCGGAAAGTGAAGTGCTGCGTGATGGAGGTAAGTATGAACTCCCCGATCACTCCAGCACTTGTTCTGCATTGAGGATGCAGTGCCGAAGCCATGGTACTGTATCCTCAATGCAGAATGACCGCAGAATAGCCGCAGGACATTTCGCAATAAAACCGCAGCATGTAAACAGACAAAGTTGTGCTGCGGTTTTCTGGGAGCTCCTGCGGAATGTCCTGCGGATATATCTGCAGGACACTTTCCCCGTGGGCACATAGCCTAATGTGTTGGTCTACATTTCTAAAATCCTAAATAGTTGCATACAGTTGAAACCAGAAGTTTACATACACTATTTAAAAAGACAATTTGTATTTTTTTCTCACTATCGGACATGAAATCAAAATAAACCTTTCATGTGTTAGGTCAATTAGGAACCAAAATTATTTATATTTGCCGAATGCCAGAATAATATGAGAGAGAGAATGTTTTAAGACATTTGCAGTACTTTCAGCAAAGTCAATAGTTTACATACACTAGGAGTACTGTGCCTTTAAACAATATGGGACAGCCCATATGATGATGTCATGTCTTTGGAAGCTTCTCATAGGTTAATTGCAATATCTGAGTTAATTAGGGACACACATGTGGATCTATTTTAATGCACATGTCAGGTTTCCAGGTTTTCCAGTTCTCTTTTGACTGCCCTTGCCCTCGGTTAACATGGAGGTTACCGTTCTGTTGCCCTACTTCCTGTCCAGCTGCTTAAAAGGCCGCCTCCCAGCCCAGTCCAGTGCCTGAGTAAACTGCCTGCTGTGTGCTCCTGCTGTGTTTGCTGCTTATTCCTGATTGCCTCTGGATTCCCCTAAAAGACTACCTACCGATTGACTCTGGACTGTACCCGGCTCTTCAAGGCTGTGCCCGGATTCCGTTTACCATCTTCGGTCAGCACTCCGCCTGGTTCTCTTTTGGTTCGTAACCATTCTGGACAAACATTTCCGTACGGACACTCATTGACTTTACCGCTTGCTCCTTATCCCGGCTGCTGCGCATTTAGGCCTTCCGGGGTAGATTGCCGGACAGTCCCTGTATAGGGGTTCGCTCTGGTGGTCTCCCTGGGGGAGTCCGGTGCGTGGCCCCGGGAATCCCCTGCGCGTCTATTCCGGAAAGTATTGTATGTGTTATTGTGTTGTTGTGTTTGTTCTGTATCTACCGTGGTTACATACTATAAAACATCTTGTACCCGGAACTCGTCTCTGATTGTCATTGCCCTACGCTATCGAAATCCTCAGAACATAGAATAAGTATTACAGCACACCTGAAACACACTACTTCTTTGTGTAGCATTATGGGAAAGTAAAAAAAAAATCAGCCAATATCTCAAGAAGAGAATTGTGGACTTGCACAAGTCAGGTTCATCCTTGGGTGCAATTTCCAGAAAGCTGAAGGTGCAGCATTCATTTGTACAAACAATTATATGCAAGTACAAACAAGAAGGAAATGTCCAGACATCATACCGCTCAGGAAGGAGACGGGTTCCGTTTAATAGAGATGAACCTGCTTTGGTCAGACATGTGCATATCAACCCAAGAACAAAAGCAAAAGACCTTGTGAAGGTGCTGGCAGAAGTTGGTAAGATTTTGTCATTATCCATAGTGAAATGAGTACAGTGTCAACATGGGCTAAAAGGTCACTCTGCCTGGAAGAAGCCATTACTCCAAAAGAAACATAAAAAAGACAGATTAATGTTTGAAAATGCACACAGGAACAAAGATCTTAACTTTTGGAGACATATCGTCTGGTCTGATGAAATTAATATTGAACTGTTTGGCCATAATGACCATTGTTACGTTTGGAGTAAAAAGGAAGAAGCTTTAAAGCCTAAGAACACCATCTTGACCGTGAAACATGGTGGATGACAGTATCATTTTGTGGGGTTGTTTTGCTACAGGAGGGACTGGTGCACTTCAAAATAGATGGTATCATGAGGAAAAAAGATTATGTGGCAATCCTGAAGCAACATCTCAAGACATCAACAACTTAAAGCTTGGTTCGGAAATGGGTCTTCCACATGGACAATAACCTGAAGGATACTACAAACCTGGTTACAAAGTGGTTTAAGGATAACAACGTCAATCTTTTGGAGTGGTTATCATAAAACCCTGATCTCAATCCTGTTGAAAATTTATGGACAAAGCTAAAAAGGCAGCATGGCTCAGTTATACCAGTTCTGTCAGGAGGAATTATGTGAAGCACTTAAGGATTCAAGGTCCTCACCACACATCTAGATAAATTCCTACAGGTGTCTAGTTTCCAAAAGGGGGTCGCTTATGTGGGGTTTCTACAGTTTAGGCACATCAGGGCTCTGCAAATGTGACATGGGGTCCGCTATCGATTCTAGACAATTTTGCATTCCAAAAGTCAAATGGTGCTCCTTCCCTTCCAATCCCTACCGTGCACCCAAACTGTACTTTTCCATTACATATGCTGTATCAGCATGCTCAGGAGAAATTGCACAACAAATGTTATGGTGTATTTTCTCCTGTTACCCATGTGAAAATAAAAAAAATTGGGCTAAAACAACATTTTTGTGAGAAAAATTAGATTTTTATTTTTCTTGTCTCAATGTTATAAAATTATGTGAAGTATCTAGGGGATCAATATGTTTACTAAACATCTAGATAAATTCCTTGAGGGGTCTAGTTTCTAAAATGGTGTCTGCTATTGATTCCAGCCAATTTTGAGTTCCAAAAGTCAAATGGTCCTCCAAGCTCTGTTGTGTGCCCAAACAGTAGTTTTACACCATATTTACGGTAGCAGCATACTCAGGAAAAAAAGTGCACAGCAAATTGTATGGTGCATTTTCTCCTGTTAATGTAAAATCCAATATTTGGTGCTAAAGTAACATTTTTGTGGGAAAAAGTAAAATTTTTATTTTTTCCTTCCACATTGCTTTACTTCCTCTGAAGCACTTGAAAGGTTAATAAACTTTGTGGATGTGGTTATGAGCACTTTGAGGGGTGCAGTTTTTTAATGGTGTCACTTTTGGGTAATTTTGGTCAGATAGGCATCTCAAAATCTCTTCAACTGTAATCTGGTCCCTAAAAAAGGTTTTTGTCAATTTTGTTGGAAAAATTAGAATTTGCTGATAAAATTTTTACCCTTCTAACTTCCTAATGAAAAAAATTATTTAAAAAAAATGGTTCTGATGTAAAGTAGACATGTGGTAAAATTTATTTAACTATTTTGTGTGACATAACTATGGTTTAAGGGTAAAAAAATGAAAAGTATGAAAATTGCTCATTTTTTGTTAGATTTCCCATATTTTCACAAATAAATGCAAAAAATATTGTCCTAAATTTACCACTGTCGGAAAGAACAATATGTCACAAAAAACAATGTAACAATCCCTGGGATACGTTGAAGCGTTACAGAGTTAATACCTCATAAAGTGAGAAAGGTCAGAATTGATAACATTGGCCCGGTCATGAAAGTGAATATAGGCCCGGGTTGAAGGGGTTAAAATCTGTATTTTCTGCAGTAAATGGAAACTTTATTGTTTGCACTCAGAAGTAATAAACGGAACTTCACCGTGTCCTGCTCACCAGTTCTAGACAATGTCTATAAATTTGTAACATAGTTAAATGGGTTCATCTTCATTAATAAGTAAAATTGAAAAGTACTTGTATAACAAACAACTTTGTCGTTTACCTCTTATTAAAAATCCTTGTCATTCTCTAGAAAGGAGGGATTTTTAATTCTGTTGTGTACGGCTTGTTTCCTAAATTCCCCGGCATCCTCAGAAATGCTGGATACCAAGGCCTCTACAGCACTGCCTCTTCTACAAGCATGGGAGAGTGCACAGTTCGGACCGGCGGCGCAACATTGCCACTTTTCTGAAATGTCAATCTTCTGGAAAGCACCAACCGCAGGAAACAGGATGCCAGGAGGCAAGGCATTAGCTCTCGAAGAAAGGAGATGAGACAAACCATTTAAGACTCACTTGTGTAGACTAGAAAATCCCCCAGCATTCATGCTCAACCTCATCAATAGGGCTCCATTAGCCAAACAAATGCTAAGAGTATTCTTATGTCTTCACTATGTCAGCATACTGCTTAAAAAAAATGTATGGACAAGTATAGTAAGTAACCTATACTATAGCGTAACAGAAACTATTAGTGTTCCAGAGGTAACAACTGTAAATATTAGGAGCTTTACTTGACTTGTACTTTTGATGACTATATAGGTGGAGAATCATATGGGTTATGGAAGTAAAATATTAACAGCACAATCTACTAGAGCGAGAAGCACACATGATGTACCATGCAACATAAAACATTTTATATGACAGAAAAAAATCAGTATGAAAACAGAGGCAGATGTATATGTAGCACCCAGGGGGCAGGGGGGAATCAGGCACGGGGTCTCTTAACTGAGTTACTCGTCACCACGGGTGTGGTGGTCTGGGATGTAGCGGTGGCCTGCCTGACTTCGTGCCCCGAGGTGTACACCAATAAGGAGAGAGGATGATGGGGGTTGTAATTGGATGATTGTCGTGACGCCACCTGTAGTACACGGCCAAAGCTAGCCGCCGCTGCTGTCGCGTCCTTCGGGGCGGAGGGTAATAGCAACCGAAGATGGTATCGCTCTCCACAGGCGGAGTTGGCCCCGAAAAGGATGATGAGGGGAATAGTGATGGTGAAGGCCTTTGGCGCCGATGCGCAAGGCTGTATGTAAAGTGTGAATTTGGAACACCGGTGATTAACCCCCTCCTTACCTGAGGCGAATATATCGCACCTTAAATAAGGTGCAATACTCTCCTGTCGACTGGAGCCTCTGGGGCACCACATATATAGCTATGTTCATCTAGGAGTCTTATTACTGGTCCATAGAAGATATAACCAACCATAAGATGGCTGAGTACATGAAGCTTAACCCGTTACCAACACATGACATACTGGTACTTCTTATACTGGCTCCCTGCCTTTGATGCAGGCTCAGAAACTGAGCCCGTACCTTTGCTGGCATATTATGGCTGTCTTATTCAGCCATCATATGCCTGTAACAGCCACAGGTGGAGGAGTGGAGAGGAGCTCTGCCTGCGGCTGGTAACATGTTACATGCCGCTATTAATCTGGAACAGTGGAGTTTACAGCTTTGGCTTAGGGAACACGCTGTTCTAACTGCCCATTAGCACCAAACTATTCAATTATTAATCATATTGGTAAACGCTATAAAAATAAAAAAATTCTAAATGCCAGAATTGTGGTTTTCAGTCCACCACAACGCCACAAATAAAATGCACTAAGAGCCAATCAAAATTGTATCTACACCAAAATTGTATTATAAAAAAAACCATCAGCTCAGGATGGAAAGAACAAGCCCTCACACATACCCATAGACCAAAAACTGAAAACAATTTGGGTCATGGGGAAATTGCAATGCAAGATAAAAAAAATGGTTTTTTATGAATTTCAGATTTTTTTTTCACCACTTTAGTAAAAAAAAGCTCTACATGTTTGGTATCACTGTAATCGTACTGACCTGAATATTTCCAGGTTATTTTTACCATGTAATGAATGCTGTAAAAGTACAACCCAAAATATAATGGTGGAATTATGCTTTTTTGCAATTTAGCTGTGCTTGGAATTTTTTCCAGCTATGTTTGGCATCCGAGTTTCGTCAGTCATTTTCACATATTGGAAAATAAATAAAAAATAAAATGGTAAAGTTTATCCTATTAATTGTAATGTTAATCATAAACAGCACATGGACTGCACACTGATGCCATACGTGTGCTGTCTGTGATTTTCACAGACCCATGGACTTGTATGGGTGAATTTCATCCATAATGCTCATTAAAAAGGGACATGTCTCCATGATTTATTTTTGGACACACGGACATGTGAATACTGAAGAGCCCAGTAGACTATAATGGATGCATGTTCTATTTGTGAAAATCACGGCTAGAAGTTGTATGTGATTCATGGTCGTTTGAATCAGGCCTAACATATTATCATCCTGTGATTTTTCACAATTGCACGACTTTTCCTTCCTGGTGTTGCAATTGATTTGCTTATTGTACCATTTATTTCCAAGTTATCAATTTTGTTCCATGATGTACTGTAGTTCCATTATGCGACCGGCACTCAGCTCCCTATATGGGGACTGGATGTTCCCCTGATCTCTCCATTCATATAGGAGGCTGACTTCTGGACCACAGAGCTGCTTACTTCAGCAAGAGCAGGTCAACTGGTACCATAGCATTTAGAAATGGAGCTGGTAATTCAGCAATGAAGTGGTTGGTGAAAGCAAAATAACATTACTATCTACCTTTTATGTAGAATGCAAATGGACCATAAAATACATTTTTTTGTAGGAGTGCTTCTACTCTTTATATTTCACATTATGATAAAGGAAATAGTCTACAACAATATACTGTAGAACCAAAAAAGGAGAACAAAAACATAACAGGTCATAATAACAACGTTTCTTATTAAAACATGTGACAGAAAATGGTTACAGAAAAAAGGGGGCGTCACCACACATAAAAATCAAACTAAGTGGTGAGAACATATATACCAAAGGGTCAATTCATTATTAAAAAGTAATATGCTAATGAATAAATATCATATATATGAACTATGCAAAAACATACAATAAAGCAATTTCTACTGTATGTATATTGAAATTTATATAAAGTGCATAGTGTCAAATAATAAATCCTTATGGTAAAAAAATTTAAATCCAGCAAGGAACAATCATGATCACATAGATGTAACACATAAATAGCACCTAGAGTGTTTATGGCTAGGTTCGCACACTGCGTCTTTTTGACGCTGCGTTTTTGTGCGTTTTTGGCCGCTAAAAACGCACAAAAATGCATGCGTTTTTGCCGCGATTTGGTGCGTTTTTGGCTGCATTTTGCTGCGTTTTTGATCTCTGCGTTTTGCTGTGTTTTTCCAATGCATTGCATGGGGGGAAAACGCAGAAAAACGCAGGAAAGAACTGACGTCCATTTTTTTTTTTTAACTCAAAAACGCAGGTAAAAAAAACAGATGTGTGCGGACAGCAAAAATGAAAACTCATAGACTTTGCTGGGGAAGCAACGTCCTGCAGTTTTGAGGCCAAAAACGCACCCGAAAAACGCGCAAAAACGCCGCGAAAAACGCACTGTGCGCACATAGCCTTTAATAGCATAGTTACATCTCACCAGGGAACAGAATTTCAATAGAACAAATAGTGTCTAGCTCACTTATAGTGATGGCATAGTATGGCTTAATGATCCAAACAACAAGGAGCAGATGGAAAGAATAATGCCTAGTTAGATTGTTTTGGTGGTGTAGCATGTCATTGAGAGAGGTAATTCCATAAATTACATCAGGCACAATGGTGGCACAGTATGGGTTAAACACTCTATAGCTAAAGAGTCAGTGGAAGGAATAAAGCCAAACTCTAATACAGTGGTAGCAAAGGCTATCAAAGACTATAAAATAAGGCAAAAAATCCCATGAGTTAAGTCAAGTATAATGCCTGTGTTCCTGCTGGTATAGATGTGTGTGCGTAACACCCACTCCCCGATGCGCACGTTTCGGCCTTACCTTCATCATTATAACATCCAGATAAAGTCTCTAACGGGTTCCTAAGAAACTCACCATTTAGTAGATAAGCTCACAGACAGCTAAGTGTCACTGTTAGCAGTAAAACAAAACAGACTGTTTGCAGCACCAGGTGGAATCATTCACCAAGGATAGAGGAGTCAAGTCTAAAGGCGCAGTTACACGCTACGATTTATCTGACGATATGTCGTCAGGGTCACGGTTTCCGTGATGCACATCCGCCATCGTTAGCAACGTCGTTGCGTGTGACACCTACGTGCGACTCTGAACGATCGCAAATAGGTTGAAAATCGTTGATCGTTGACACGTCGTTCAGTTTCAAAATATTGTTCATCGTTTGGAATGCAGCAGACATATTACTACGTTTGACACCCTGCCAACAACGAACAACATCCACACGACTGCCTTGGTCAAACAATATATCGCTGAAAGATGTTGCGTCGTTTGTGAGATGTGTATGTGTGACTGCTACTAAACGACCTATGTGCGATCTCGGCAAATCTTAACTACGATCTGGGCTTGTCTCATTGCTACTGAGATCGTCAGATAAATCGTAGCGTGTAACGGGGCCTTAAGTCCAAGGGATCTTCTTGGTCACCATCTCACAGATAAAAAGCATGGACAGCGTTATATGATTGATAAAGCCCATATGTAGGGCAAAACATTGCCTGATGGAATAAAGAAAATTGAAAATACCCCTGTAACGCGGTCCATGCTTTTTATCTGTTAGCAGTAACTAGTCACAGTTTGATGCACAGTTTGTTAACTCTTGTACAGTCTTTCAGAAACAGGGAATTTTCTCCCTATTTCTATGCATGAACAAATTTTTGCAGCTGGAAGAGCTTGTGCATTATCATTGTGATTAAAAATACAGTAAATGGTGTGAATTCGTTTCTATCAGTATTCTGGGCTGTAGACGGAACTCACTTATGAGTAACCTTTATGATTTATTATGATTGTCAGTAAACATATTTGCTGCCCTTGAATTTTTTGATAAGATGCCTAGAAAAAGAAAAATAATTTGGCTACTGACTTTGTTGATGTCTAGAAGAAAGTTTCTGTGGGAACAACTTTAACATAATATCTCTGGTGAGAGTCAGATTGACATATAAAAGTTACACATTTTTGTGCAACAAAAAAATAGCAACTTTTTCATTTTTTTTGGCAGATTCAACATTGTTCTAAAAGTGAGTGTGGCTTAGCAGGGAGGGGGCATGGCTTAGCACAGAAAAATAATTATAGTGGATACGTATTCCTTAAGCCAGAAAGTGCCATATTCTATTACCAAAATGTATTCCAGTCCACAACTGGAGTACATCTTCAGACTCGGGTGCACCGACAGATGAAAATGCATCAAATTCATTAACAATAAGCAGATATTCCTAATATAAACTAAAGCCACCACCTTTATCTGTTCAATTACTGTAGTCTATCACCCTGTATCTAAGCCCTGAAATCCCCATGTATACGCCAAAAATACCTTAGATACAGTGAGAAGCAAAAAGATAATGTTTTGAATGTTTGATTTTCAGGCTCTATATCTCACCATCCACTACAGCTTGGAGCGTGAGACTACCTTCATTTTATATACAATCATCTTCGCTATCTCATACATAAATTTGACTGGTAGCTATTTACAGTCATATGAAAAAGTTTGGGCACCCCTATTAATGTTAACCTTTTTTCTTTATAACAATTTGGGTTTTTGCAACAGCTATTTCAGTTTCATGTATCTAATAACTGATGGACTGAGTAATATTTCTGGATTGAAATGAGGTTTATTGTACTAACAGAAAATGTGCAATCCGCATTTAAACTAAATTTGACCGGTGCAAAAGTATGGGCACCTCAACATAAAAGTGACATTAATATTTTGTAGATCCTCCTTTTGCAAAAATAACAGCCTCTAGTCACTTCCTGTAGCTTTTAATGAGTTCCTGGATCCTGGATGAAGGTATATTTGACCATTCCTGTTTACAAAACAATTCCAGTTCAGTTAAGTTTGATGGTCGCCGAGCATGGACAGCATGCTTCAAATCATCCCACAGATTTTCAATGATATTCAAGTCTGGGGACTGGGATGGCCATTCCAGAACATTGTAATTGTTCCTCTGCATGAATGCCTGAGTAGATTTGGAGCAGTGTTTTGGATCATTGTCTTGCTGAAATATCCATCCCTGCGTAACTTCAACTTCGTCACTGAGTCTTGCACATTATGGTCAAGAATCTGCTGATACTGAGTTGAATCCATGCGACCCTCAACTTTAACAAGATTCCCCGTGCTGGCATTGGCCACACAGCCCCAAAGCATGATGGAACCTCCACCAAATTTTACTGTGGGTAGCAAGTGCTTTTCTTGGAATGTCGTGTTTTTTTGCCTCCATGCATAACACCTTTTTGTATGACCAAACAACTCAATCTTTGTTTCATCAGTCCACAGGACCTTCTTCCAAAATGTAACTGGCTTGTCCAAATGTGCTTTTGCATACCTCAGGCGACTCTGTTTGTGGCGTGCTTTCAGAAACGGCTTCTTTCGCATCACTCTCTCATACAGCTTCTCCTTGTGCAATGTGCGCTGTATTGTTGACCGATGCACATTGACACCATCTGCAGCAAGATGAAGCTGCAGGTCTTTGGAGGTGGTCTGTGGATTGTCCTTGACTGTTCTCACCATTCTTATTCTCTGCTTTTCTGATATTTTTCTTGGCCTGCCACTTCTGGGCTTACCAAGAACTGTACCTGTGTTCTTCCATTTCCTTACTATGTTCCTCATAGTGGAAACTGACAATTTAAATCTCTGAGACAACTTTTTGTATCCTTCCCCTGAACAACTATGTTGAATAATCTTTGTTTTCAGATCATTTGAGAGTTGTTTTAAGGAGCCCATAATGCCACTCTTCATAGGAGATTCAAATAGGAGAACAACTTGCAAGTGGCCACCTTAAATACCTTTTCTCATGATTGGATACACCTGGCTATGAAGTTCAAAACTCAATGAAGTTACAAAACCAATTCAGTGCTTTAGTAAGTCAGTAAAAAGTAGTTAGGAGTGTTCAAATTAAGAAATTGATAAGGGTGCCCATACTTTTGCACCGGTCAAATTTTGTTTAAATGCAGATTACACATTTTCTGTTAGTACAATAAACCTCATTTCAATCCAGAAATATTACTCAATCCATCAGTTATTAGATATATGAAACAGAAATAGCTGTTGCAAAAACCCAATTTGTTATAAAGAAAAAAGGTTAACATAAATAGCGGTGCCCAAACTTTTTCATATGACTGTAGCATATTATTATTTATGCAGATTCCTGACATGTCACTGCATCGGTACGGTTTTGTTCCTAGTGTTTAAAAAATGTTTTCTTCCTGTATACTACAAATTACAACCTGTTCTCACATTCCGTAATAGTTCAGTCATTTATTAGGTTGATTCCCAAGTAAAAGGTCACTTTTTCGAATTAACCCCTTCAGCCCCGGGCGATTTTCCGCTGTTTTTTTTTTGCTCCCCTTCTTCCGAGAGCCGTAATTTTTTTTATTTTTTCATCAATCTTGCCATATGAGGGCTTGTTTTTGCAGGACAAGTTGTAGTTTTAAATGAAACCATATGTTTTACCATATAGTGTACTGGAAAACAGCAAAGAAAATTCCGAGTGCAGAAAAATTGCAAAAAGAGTGCGATTGCATGATTGTTTTTGGGATATTTTATTCACTGTGTTCACTATATGGTTAAACTGATGTGTTGGTGTGATGCCTCAGGTCAGTACGAGTTTGCAGACACCAAACATGTATAGGTTTGCTTTTATCTAAGGGGTTAAAAATTCAGAAGTTTGCCTAAAAAAGGTGGCAGACTTTTTGCACCATATTTCGTGACCCGTATCGTTCTCATTTTTTGGGATGTATGGCTCAGTGATGGCTTAATTTTTGCATCTCAAGCTGATGTTTTTAATGGTATAATTTTTGCGCAGGTGCTACATTTTTATCATCTGTTATTGCATTTTGCGCAACATTTGCTTTGACCGAAAAATATAAGTTTGGATTTTTTTTTTGACACTACACTGTTTACCGATCAGATTAATTGATTTTATATTTTGATAGATCGGGCATTTCTGAACGCGGTGATACCAAATGTGTGTATATTTTTTTTTTCAATGGGGTGAAAGGGGGGTGATTTGAACTTTTAGGTTTTTTATTTTTTTTAATTTTTTAAAACTTTTTTTCTAATTTTTCTTTAATTTTACTAGTCCTGCTATGGGACTATAAGGATCAGCAATTTGATCGTTGATTCATTTATGTTGATCACAGCTACACAGCTCAGAACAGGAGAAACGCTCATCTCTTGTGACAGACGCTGCTCTGCTGGCTGTTACAGGAAGTGAGTCATGTGAGCTACAGGAGTCATCACATGACCCTGTGCTACCATGGCAACTATTGGCTCCCTGTGATCACTTCACGGCGCCGCCGATGGAGGTGTGTAAGTGCACATTTAGCGCTGCGTGCATTTAAATCGCACTGTCACAGTTTGACATCGCGATATAAGGGGTTAACAGGTGCGGGTGGATTGTGGATCCACCTGTACCTGCGAGGCACACATGTCAGCTGTTCAAATTAGCTGACATGATCAGGAATCACCGCCAACTTCCTCGCAGCAGTTGGAGGTGATTGCCCCTTGATGATTTAGGATATAACAGTACATCCTCGATCGTTAAGGGGTTAAGGAGCAGTCATGAAGATCTCCCAAGGAAAAAAAAACAGCAGCATCCAGCTCATTGATAGCAGTCTCTTAGCTAAGAAAACAAGGCAGTGAAAGTGTCTCGTATGCTTCGTAATAATGAGATCACAGAGGTCCATGCAAGCACCATGCGATGCACATTACACAAGTCTTTAATGGTCGCCTGAAAAAAGGTGAAGAAGCCTCAACTTCAGTATCATCATTAGAAGTGTAGACTCGAGTTTACAAAGAGGTATGATAAATGGACAGTAGAAGATTGGTAACGGATAGTGATCGGCGGACCCGAACTGTAAAAGTCCGGACCTGCACAGGTTCAAAGGTGCTTGACTACTGGGCTTGGAATTGCCTGAGGATTGTAATGATCTGGATCTGACACTCAGGTAATACAAAAAAATGAAGGAAAAATAAAGAAAAAAATAATAAAGCAAGCTTGCTATACTTACTGAGTCTCCGGCGCATCTGTAACTGCTCCCGTAGCCACTTATTCACTTCCGGGGCCTCTCATTACCTTCATTGGATATGCACTGCTTTCCCCGCTCACCGACGTCTGTGATTGGCTGCAGTCAGACAGCGCCCCCACCCTTAGTGGCAGCTTCCAATCACGTCTGTATCGTACAGTAAAAATAAATATTAAAAAAGATGTCATAGAGTCCCCCATATTATGATTTCCAGCACAGATAAAGCATATGGCTACAGGCTGCAGGCCCCAGCCATGTAATTATCTTGGCTGTGTATCAAAATAAGAGGAACCGCATGCGGCTCTTTTTTTTTTTATTATTTAAATAAATAATTAAAAAAACACCATGCAGTCCCCCCCCCCAATTTTGATACCCAGGCAGGATAAAGCCTGACAGCTGGGGGCTGGTATTCTCAGGCTGTTGAAGCCCATGGTTATTGGGCCTCCCAGCCTAAAAATTAAGCCCTAGATTACTAATGGGAGGCGTCTATGAGACCCCAACCCCCCATTACAACTCTGTAAGTAAAAGTAAATAAACACAAACACTGAAAAAAATCTTTTATCAGCTACACCAATGCCCGTGTGTCTACCAAAACCTTGGACTAAGAGGATCCACCTCACTCAGTGAGCACCCTTGTAAAATATGTTTTTCATTTGGTCCAGTCCTTATGGGTCAATGTCTCCTGCAGAAGAAACAAAATATGTGTCAAAATGCTTATACAGTTAACCCAAACCTTGTCCCCCATGAGGATATGTGTGTATAGAAGGTCACTGCTATTTTTGGGTAACCTTTACATCTATCACACTTCTCCCTATTGTCATTAGAATTTGTTTAATAATGGACCTGGGCACTTCATTGTAGGATGCTTATATGTTTTAGCCTGAGATTTTCATGAAGTCACAAGAGTTTATTGCAAGTGGGTTATACAGTAGCGTGCGAACTGCAAGCGGCTGTGGTGAACTGTGATGTCATGAGTTCATCGTAGTTCACAGCAGCTGGGTCACACAGTAGCATAAAAACAGGCTACGGCTATGACACGCAGTGATGTCATCAGGTCACCGCAGTTCACTGCCGGCGGCTGTCGCGATACTTTGTGTGAGAACCATGGCAGTGAACTGCGGTGACTATAAAACATATATTTAATATTCTTGTCCATGTGGTCATTTTTTCGTTGAGGCACAAATGTTGTTAATCTCCTATCACTTATACATGTATGTGTGTATGTGCCACCCCCGTGGGTGTGGTGGGTGTGGTGCATAGTGTACCTAGGATTTGATTAGCTGATGTAGGCAACACCATACAGTTGGAGACCCATAACCAAGAAGGAGGTGAATGCTGCACGGGAGGGCAGATTGTGCAATACCCTGTGACGACCTGATAGTCCAGGGGCGTCACATTCCCCCTTGGTTAAACATAGCTCGTCCTCGAGCTACAGGACATCAGAGGTTTTTTGTTTTGTTTTTTTCAAAACTGCAAAAATAGAAAATATTAACATTTTTATTTACAAGGTTCATCCCACATTAGGGTGGCTTGGCACTTCAACGTTACTATAATTTTGAGTTCATCAAAGCAACAGTGGAACGCTACCGGTTAGGTTAGTAGCGGAGACTCAACCTGCTCCATTGCAGCCTCTTTCTGCGACAGTCCAGTCCCAAAGTCCCGGATCCCATTAACCCACCACCCAAACAACCTGACCCGCTGCATACCTATTTGTGGGTCTGTGACCAGGTTAAGATGCAAAGGACGAATCTGGTGGGCACAGGAGGTGCAACTATTTACAATACACAAGTCTATGTTGGTTACAAACAGTCCTATGACCATGGTCCATTTTTACTACCACAAAATATTGGTGCATAAATACAACGAAGTCCATGCACCTGGTGTACACACTATAAAATCTTCTTTCCAATTAGGTAACTTTCTCTGTTGATTCAAACCTTGTTGATTAAAACACTGTTGTTTCTTAACATTCTCTATATGAAAAACAACAAACTTTGTAAAACAATAAAAGAAACACAGATACCTAACAGTTTACATTTGCATATTACTGGTACCATGCACTTGGAGGCTGGTAGTCAATGGCGGCGGCTGGTAGAACCTGCTCGTTAACCATAGCAAGCCGCTTCACATCTAGGGCATACCAGCCCCGCTCACTCCAATGCCGGGTGTAGGTAACCACCTCTCCCAGCTCCAGGTTACGACCCGGGTGGTCCCTCGTGAGATGTTGCTCTATATCTCTCCAAGCGACAAACACTTCCTCCGAGAGGCTCGCTTCCCAGAGGAAACCCCACCCTTTGCCGGGGTCAAACCGCTTTACATGGCCCTTGTGCTATGGCCCTCTGACACGGAAGGTGGCCTTCCTCAGATGCTCCTTCTCTCTCCGGGCACAGGCAACAATCTCCCGTTGCCGCTGGTCTTGGGTTGTCATTTCCGGTTTCAGCTTTGGCTGGTGTCGTTCCCAGTAGGGGGCGTAAGCGTCCGACCTTGGCTCCCTAACTGGCATAGGCTTTAGTTGTGCTTTTGCGGCCCTAACAGCCATTGGGATGCCACGTGGTGGTGGAACCGGCAGCTCTTTGGGCTCCACCTCGCCGGGAGCGGGGGGCGGTCCGGATCCCTCAACCGCATCGGCCGGATTAGGGCAATCATCAGGAACTGGGTAACCGCTTACCCTCCCTTCACGTGGGATTTCCATCATACGGGCTCGCACCGCCACTGCCAGGCTCCTCATCTCTTCCCTCCAGTGGTCCAATATGAACAGGAATTGCGTCCACATCCTTCTGCAAAGCAGATCCGTCTCTTCCTCAATACAGGTTCCGTTCCCGGGAACAGCACGTTCTGGTGACCAGCTCCACTCCGCCATCTTTCCTCTGCGCCGTCCAGGAACGTTATGGCAGAGTCCTGGCGTCCCTGCTTCTCTCCCTCTGCTACATGCCGTCATGCCCTTCGGTTTTCGCTCACCACTTCTTTTGGTGCTGTGGCCCTCTGGGAACATCCGGTTCCGGGCTCACTCTCAGAACGAAGGGCGTGGCTTCTGTTTCGCGCGCTTTTGTGGAGGCACCAAAAGATGGCGGAAATGGTGGGAAACGGAGATTTTGACTCACGGTTTCGACTTCTAAGGCACACGTCACCCAGGTAAGTGGGTCCTGCTCGTATCCTGTTTGTGACGCCAGGAATTTGAGGTGTGCCGCCCCCGTGCCAGCAGCTGAGCTGCTCGGATCCGGATCCGTGGTGGCTTGAGAGTCTCCGGACCCGGAGGTCGTGCGGCCACTCAAATGAAGGGGGTATTTACAGGGAGAATTATAGAGTTTTTGACGCCACCCGTGGTATGTGGTAACTAAGAGTACCACCGCTGCAGTTGGGAGTACCCGGAAATGATGGAATGGGGCAGCCAGGTGTTGTGACCCTCCACGGGTAGGGGGGATACCCCGGGGCTCGGTGATGGTGCAGGGAGTGCCGTTGGGTGCAAAGGGGTCACTTGCATACTCACTCAATCCATTAAGCTGACACCGACAACTGGATAAACCAAAGTTCTGGATACCGCTGTCGCTGAGGGGAGCTTAGTTCGGGTCCCATCCCCAATGGTGCTGCCTGGTGATCTGTGACCTGCCTCCTGGCACTAAGTTTACTTCTCTGTTGGTAGTATGGAACTTGCCGGGTCCCGCTCCCCACTATGGCTAAGTGTGGTAGCTTGCTCTCAGGGTTCAGGCTTGGGATTTTCTGGACCATTTTTAGTGGAAAGTCCTATCCTCCTTGTTGCGCTAGTACCCCGATTTTGGAGCAGGTGGAGAGCGGATCTTGAAGGCTCCGTCATCGTCTGGTAAATTGTCAGGTTGCCTGAAGCTACTCCCTGCCCTAGGGTCCACGTACCCCGTCGTGCGTTGGTCCCAGCCCGGTGATGGTGCAAGGCCGCCGGCTGTCCTCCTCAACAGATACGTGCCCCTTGCCACGATCCCATGCAACCGGGGGTCCAGCTCCTCTAGGCCCAGACCACTATCTACCATCTAGATAGCTTCCTAGGAGCCCTGCTCCTGACCTCCTCTCTCTTTCACTTCCAACACACTCTCCTCTCTCCCAACACTCCTGACCTCCCCTTTCCAACCCCCCAAGTGGGCGACCCTATTCCACTCAGGCCGCCCACTGGTGTGTTTGGTGGGTGGGGTGCAGAGTGTACCTAGGATTTGATTAGCTGATGTAGGCAACACCATATAGTTGGGAACCCATAACCAAGAAGGAGGTGGATACTGCACGGTAGGGCAGATTGTGCAATACCCTGTGACGACCTGATAGTCCAGGGGCATCACATGTATACAACCTTAATGTTTACGTATGCTTGTACTTGTGATATTCTTTTTTTGTTATATTATTCATCTATTTATATTTATGATTTAGTATTTGGTATTTAGTATTTCAAATGTATTATTTAATATTTATTATTTATGCACTATTTATCTTTTTTTATTATTTATTTTTCATTTTTTATTTTTATTTCCTCTTAGTTATTTTTTTTTAATTGGGCTTTTGTTCAATGTCTGATCACTGTGAGACATCTTATATTTATATTATTTTTATACATATTCTTTATAGATATATTTTTGTTCCTTTTTTTTTATGATTCAATAATTTTTTATTAGGTTTTCAAAGTTTATACATAAAACAGTTCTAACAAAACAATAAAACAGAATGTACCGTATAGCATTACTTCATGCTATATCAAACAAATACAGTAGCATAGACATATACAAAAGGAGAACCAAACAAATAACATTGGTAAAAACTATGACATACAGTCGGATCAAGAATTTCCATAGTATGATTTTCAAATAACATGTCATGAGATGGATGTAGACAAACAATTTTCTTATTAACCTCATAACGACGGCCGTACGACTTAAAGCGGCGGCAAAACAGGGTACTTATTCTGTTCTGCCGCTTTAAAGCGGCGGCCCGAAAAAACCCTGTAGCGCCCCCCAGCGACCGAAAATCTCGGGGGTTTCAGCTACCAGGGGTAGCTGAGACCCCCCAGATTTTAAATCGGGGTGTTTTTTTTGGACCCCGATCATGTGATCGGCGGTATACACCGTATACCGACGAACACATGAAAAAAAAATAAATGGCCGGTAAAACTGATTTCTTTTTCATCTGACATGATCAAACATGTCAGATGAGAAAGAAATATAAACCCCTAGTGCCCCCAAAGCCCCCGGTACCGGAGAGTCCCCCCCCCACCCCTAACCCCCCTCCGTAGCAGTCAAAATGGCGCCGAAGCGCACAGAAAACTGCTGCCGGCGCCGGCTCTGCATTCATTTCCCTCCGATCTGAAATGATCAAACATTTCAGATCGGAGGGAAATGTCCTCCCCCTGACCCCTCCTCCGGTCCACCGGGGCCCTCTGGTCCACCGGAACCCCTCTGGTTCTCTAGAGTGTTCCCCTCCCCCCCCTCCGGAGCATGCAAGATTGCGGCGCGCAGCGCACAGCGCGCGGCCACATTCATTCTGCTCTTTCTGCCGCATGTGACACGTCACATGCGGCAGAAAAGTTGTCCCCAGGTCCCCCGGTCAGCCCTCGGTCAGCCCCCGGTCAGCCCCGGTCAGCCCCGTTACCTAGCTGCTGCTCCGTCCCCACGATCACTCCGCCTCCTAGAAAACTGGCGGCGCATGCGCAGACAGCGGCTGTCAGCTGGATCCTTGCAAGCAGGGACGCTGACCTCGCTACTGCGCTGTGGACCGGGGGAGAGTGAGTGCAGTAATCTGCAGCCACACTCCTCACATGGAGAGCCTGCTGTTCTAGAATATGGGGGGTACGTTCTGTGAGCGTGCCCCTCATATTCTGGAATGAGGTTACTGGAGGTCACTCTGCCCTAGGTAGTATTCTCAGATTACAGCACCCACACTGCTCATGGAGAGCTTGCTCTTCCAGAAAATGGGGGATACGTTCCCTGAACATACCCCCCATATTCTAGAAGGTCCAGAGTCGCCGAGGGACCTCCAATATGGATTACAGCGACCGAAATTTATTTATTTTCAATAAATTGGTGAAAAAGGAATGTTTCGGGGAGTTTTTTTTTCAAATAAATTTTTTTTTTGTCTTTATTTTTTTCTATTACTGACTGGGTTAGTGATGTCGGGTATCTGTTTAGATGCCGTGACATCACTAACCCCAGGGCTTGATGCCAGGTGACATTACAGCTGGTATCAACCCCGTATATTACCCCGTTTGCCACCGCACCAGGTCGCGGGATGAGCTGAAGCGAAGCGCCAGGATTGGCGCATCCAATGGATGCGCCACTTCTGGGGCGGCTGCGGCCTGCTATTTTTAGGCTGGGAAGAGTCCAATAACCATGGCTCTTCCCACCCTGAGAATACCAGACCCCAGCTGTCCGCTTCACCTTGGCTGGTGATCTAATTTGGGGGGGACCCCACATTTGTTTTTTTTTTTGTTTTTTTTTTAAAAAACGCCTGGGGAGCCCTCCAAATTGATCACCAGCCAAGGTGAAGCTGTCAGCTGTGGTTTGCAGGCTACAGCTGTCTGCTTTACCCTAGCTGGCTATCAAAAATATGGGGGACCCCACGTCGTTTATTTTAATTATTAATTTTTTTGGGGGGCTAAATACAAGGCTAGGCATCCTTTAGTGCCACATGAAAGGCACTAAAGGGCGCCAGCTTAGAATATGCAGGGGGGTGGGACATTATATATGTTTGACATCTATCCATTCATCCATTGTAGCATTTTAAGCTATGTGCCCACAATCAGGGTTTCCAGCGTTTTGGGCGCAGAGTGTTTTCCCTGCATCCATAGCGCTGCATTGTGCAGTAGAAGCACAGTGGAAGGATTTTTAGAAATTCTATGCCCAATGTGCTTCTTTTCTCCGCAGCATAAACCGACCTGTGGTGCAACTTCCCGAGCCTCAGCATGTCAATTTATGCTGCGGAGACAAGAGTGTTCTCTACAGGTAGCATAGAGCTCCACAGCAGCCTGAACCCAAATCGTGGGCATGGGCAGCTGCGTTCTCCCGTGGACAACACTCACATCTCTGCAGGAAGGCTGGCACTGTGTACTAGACGCCGTGTCGCTGGATCATGGCCACATAGCCTAAAAGTGAGAAATTTGTTGCTACAGCAACATTTTTGTGAAGTACCTGTGGATTCAAAATGCTTACTATACTCCTGAATAAAATCCAGTTTCCAAAATGGGGTCACTTGTGGGGGTTTTCTGCTGTATAGGTACCCAAGGGGCCCTGCTAATGTGACATGGTGCCCGCAATTTATTTAAACTTTTCCAGAATTCAAATGGTGCTCCTTCCATTCCAAGCCCTCCCATTTATCCAAACAGAGGTTTTTGGCCACATGTGGGGTATCCCTGTGCTCATAAGACATTGGATAACAACCTGTGGGGTCCATGGTTTGTTGTTGCCTCTTGAAAAAGTAAGAAATATGATGCTAAAGCAACATTTTTGTGAAAAAAATGAAAATGTTCAATATGGCTATCTAAGCTTATCAAATTCTGTGAAGTACTTTTGGAGTCAAACTGCTCAATATACACCTAGATAAAAGCCTTGAGGTGTCTTCTTTCCAGAATGGGGTCACTTGTGGGAAACCTTCACTGTTTAGGCACCTTAGGGGCTTTCCAAATGAAACATAGCGTCCGCTAATGATTCCAGCCAATTGTGCAGTCAAATGGCGCTCCTTCCCTTCCGAGCCCTGCTGTGCACCCAAACAGTTGATTTTCACCACACATAAGGTATCAGCATACTCAGGAGAAATTGCACAATAAATTTTATGCCCCTTTTTTTTCTTTTACTCTTGTTAAAAAAAAAGCTACCTGGTTGAAGTAACAATTTTGTGGTAAAAATGTATTTTTTTTATTTTCACAGCTCAACATTATAAACGTCTGTGAAGCACCTGGTGGTTCAGGGTACTCACCAAACATCTAGATAAATTCCTTGAGGGGGTCTATTTTCCAGAATGGGATCACTTGTAGGGGACCTCCACTGCTTAGGCACCTCAGGGGCTCTCCTAATGCAACATGGTGTCCGCTATTGATTCCAGCCAATTTTGCAGTCAAATTGCACTCCTTCCCTTTCAAGACCTGCCGTGTGCCCAAACAGTTGATTTCCACCACATATAAGATATCACCAAACTCAGGAGAAATTGCACAATAAATTTTATGGTGATTTTTTTTTCCTGTTACCCTTGTGAAAAAAAAGCTACCTGGTTGAAGTAACAATTTTGTGGTAAAATTTTATTTTTTTATTTTCATGGCTCAACGTTATAAACTTCTGTGAAGCACCTGGGGGTTCAGGGTACTCACCAAACATCTAGATAAATTCCTTGAGAGGCCTAGTTTCCAATATGGGGTCACTTGTGGTGTTTTTTTGCTGTTTCCGTACCTTAGGGGTCCTCCAAATGCGACATGGTGCCCGCAATCTTTTTCAGCCAAATTTCCTTTCCAAAATTCAAATATTGCTCCTTTCGTTCCAAGCCCTCCCATTTGTCCATACAAAGATTTCAGACCACATGTGAGGTATCACCGCGCTCATAAAAAAGTGGGTAACAAACATTTGGGTCAAATTTTTGGAATTACCTCTTGAAAAAGTGAGAGAATTGATGCTAAAGCAACATTTTTGAGAAAAAAATTACAATTTTCAATATGACAACGTAACGTTATCAAAATCTGTGAAGTACCTGTGGGTCCAAAATGCTCATTATACCCCTCGATAGAAGCCTTAAGGGGTCTAGTTTCCAAAATGGGGTCACTTGAGGGGGGTTCCTGCTGTTTAGGTACCTTAGGGGATCTGTAAATGCAACATGGTGCCCGCAATCTGTTTCAGCCAACTTTGCTTTCCAAAATTCAAATATTGCTCCTTTCATTCCAAGCCTTCCCATTTACCCAAACAAAGGTTTCTGACCACATGTGGGGTATCGGCGCGCTCATAAGAAAGTGGGTAACTAAGTGTGAGGTCCAATTTTTGGTGTTACCTCTTGAAAAAGTAAGAAAATTAGTGCTAAAGCAACATTGTTAGGTAAAATGTTAATTTTTATTTTTTTTCATTCCACATTACTTTAGTTCCTGTGAAGCACCTGAAGGGTTAATAAACTTCTTGGATGTGGTTTTGAGTACCTTGAGGGGTGCAGGTTTTAGAATTGTGTCACTTTTGGGTATTTTCTGTCACCTAGGCCTCTCAAAGTCACTTCAAATGGGATGTGGTCCCTAAAAAAATGGTTTTGTAAATTTTGTTGAAAAAATGGGAAATTGCTGATGAACTTTGAACCCTTCTAACTTCCTAACCCCAAAAACTTTTGTTTCAAAAATTGCGCTGATCTAAAGTAGACAAGTGGGAAATGTTATTTATTAACTATTTTGTGTGACATAACTCTCTGGTTTATGGGCATAAAAATTAAAAGTTTGAAAATTGCAAAATTTTTAATTTTTTTGTCAAATTTCAGATTTTTTCACAAATAAAATAAAAAAATATCATCCTAAATTTACCTCTAACATGAAGCCCAATATGTCACGAAAAAACAGTCTCAGAATCACCAGGATCCATTGAAGCGTTCCAGAGTTATAGCCTTATAAAGGGACACTGGTCAAAATTGCAAAAAATGGCCTGGGCATTAAGTACAAAACTGGCTTCGTCCTTAAGGGGTTAAACTAATTGAATAAGTATCATGTATTACGTTTATACCAGAATTAGAACTAGATTAGATTTAAAATTGTATGTATAGTTGTTAATAAAGTCAGTCCATGGGTCCCATTTTTTATGAAATCTGTTCCAAGAGTTATTTATCAGAGCATGCTTTTCTTCATAGAACTTATGAAGGGATATTTTTTCTATTACATCGTAAATATTTGGAATTTTATTGGATTTCCAACATGCCGCCAATTTGACTTTGGTAACTAGAAGGATATGAATTACGATGGCCATGTATTTTATGTTTATTGTAACTGAATCTATCGATAAGAGAGCTAATTGTGGGGTTAGACTTATTTTTGAGTGTATTATCAGATTTATTATTTTAGACACTTTCCGCCATAAGCTTCTGATTCTAGGACAGCTCCAAAAAATATGAACAATGTCACCCTCCATCGCCAAGCCCCGCTTCCCGCCGAGGGACCCCCGCTTCCGACCGATGGCCTCCCCCAACAGGGAGACACGCTGGCCAGGCGACGGGGGGACGGGAAGGGTGGAGCAGTTCCGGAACAGGTCACGGAGGGGGTCGTCTCCCTCGGCCCCGTGCGACGGCAACTGCTGCTGCTGAGAGGGGGATGCAACGCCGGGAGGGCATGAGCCCTGCGTCCGAGAGTGTGGGCGCAACCGCCCGACCACCTTCCGCCCCCGAGGCCTTCACAGTCGGCCTGGAGCCGGTCACGGCACACCGCCGCGGAGGAAATGCACCCTGCGGGGACCCAGGATTGCCGACCAGAGCCTGCCTGGCTGAATCCTCTGGGACTCCACCCGTTTACCTCTTAGCGGTTTCACGCCCTATTGAACTCTTTCTTCAAAGTTCTTTTCAACTTTCTCTCACGGTACTTGTCCTCTATCAGTCTCGCGCCGGTATTTAGCCTTAAGGGTACTTTACACACAACAATATCGCTAACGATATATCGTCGGGGACACGGTGTTCGTGACGCACATCCGGTGCCGTTAGCGATATCGTTGTGTGTGACTAAAAGGAGCGACAATCAACGATCGCAAAAACGGCAATAATCATTGATCGTTGACATGTCGCTCCTTTTCATAATGTCGGTGGTGCATGCCGCTGGTTGTTCGTCGTTCCTGCAGCATCACACATCACAATGTGTGACACCGCAGGAATGACGAACATCTCCTTATCTGCGTCCACCGGCAATGAGGAAGGAAGAAGGTGGGCGGCATGTTTCGGCCGCTCATCTCCTCCCCTCCTCTGCTATTGGGTGGCCGCTTAGTGACGCCGCTCGGTCATGTTAGGTCTTGTCATTGCACTTTCCGGTACACGGTGCACGTTTGTCTATCGCTGTGTACCAGCGACATGCTCTGGCACATGGTCGACTCCCCGTTCTACTTCCCCGTTCCCTTATTGACCGGCTGATACAGCCAGTCAATAATGGAGATCACCGTTGCCATAGCAACGCGCCTGTTAGCGGTGACATCACCGCTTACAGCTGCAGTGGCACCGGGAATTACGTGATTGGAGCACCGTTGCTATGGTAACCCATCTGTCAGCGGTGACGTTACCGCTAACAACCAGCAGCACTGATCACTTACGGAGTGAAAAGCCTGCACGGGGAGCAGCAGCGTCTTTCTCCCGTGCTGCTGATGGAGCAGAGCTGCATGGGCTGAAGGAGAAAGAAGACAGAAGACCATGGATCGTGGAGGGATGAGAGGGAGTAATAAACATGGAGTCTCTAAGTGTGTCTGTGTATTTATTTCGATTAAAGTATTTTTTCTCTGTGTGGTGTCTTTTTGTTAACCCTTTATTGAAGATTCTTAATGGCCGGGTCAAACTTGCCTGACATTAAGAATCTCTGGCTTAATACTAGCTAGTAAAACAAAGCTAGTATTAACTCATTATTACCCAGCGAGCCACCGGCATCAGGGCAGCGGGAGGAGTTGGATACAGTGCCAGATGATGGCGCTTCTATGAGAGCGCCATTTTCTGGGGCGGCTGCGGATTGCAATTCGCAGCAGAGGCGCCCAGAAACCTCGGGCTAACCTGTGCTGCGGATTCCAATCCACAGCTGCCTAGTTGTACCCGGCTGGACACAAAAATGGGGCAAAGCCTACGTCGTTTTTTTTTTTAATTATTTCATGAAATTCATGAAATAATTAAAAAAAGGGCTTCCCTATATTTTTAGTTCCCAGCCAGGTACAAATAGGCAGCTGGGGGTTGGGGCAGCCTGTACCTGCCAGCTGTACCTGGCTAGCATACAAAAATATGGCGAAGCTCACGTCATTTTTTTGTAGTTTTTTGGCAAAAAAAATAAAAAATGCTTCCCTGGATTTTCCATTGCCAGTGAAGGTAACACCAAGCAGTGGGGGTTAGCAGCCAGTAGCTGCTTGGATTACCCTTAGCTAGCAATACAAAAAATGCAGCGGGAGCCCATATATATTTTTTTAAATTATTTATTTAAATAATTAAAAGCAAAAAGGGCTTTCCTGTATTTTGCCTGACATCACAGTGCTGTAAAAATAAATCTTTAAAAAAAATGACGTAGCGCTCCGCGGTATTTTTGATTCTCAGCGCAGATAAAGCAGACCGCTACGGGTTGCCACCCCCATCTGCCTGGCGTTACCTTGGCTGGCAATCAAAATACAGGGAAGCCCATTAATTTTTTTTATTTAAAAAAATAGTTAAAAAAAAAAGGACGTTGGGTCTCCCCATTTTTGATACCCAGCTAGGGTAAAGCAGAAGGCTGTAGCCTGAAAACCACAGCTGGCAGCTTTACCGTGGTTGGGGATCCAATGTGAGTTCACCCCAGGCTCTTTTTTTATAATTATTTTATAAATATTAATAATTACAAAAAAAAAGTAGGTTCCCCCCCCAAATTGGATCACCAGCCAAGGTAAAGCGGACAGCTGTGGTCTGGTATTCTCAGGGTGGGAAGGTCCATAGTTATTGGCCCTTCACAGCCTAAAAATAGCAGGCCGCAGGCGCCCCAGAAGTGGCGCATCCACTAGATGCGCCAATCCTGGCGCTTCACCCCAGCTCATCCCGTGCCCTGGTGTAGTGGCAAACGGGGTAATAAATGGGGTTGATACTAGCTGTAAGGTCACCTGACATCAAGCCCAGCAGTTTGTGATGTCATGGCGTCTATCAGATACCTGACATCACAAACTGTCAGTAGTAACAAAAAAAATAGACAAAAAAAAATGTATTTGAAAAAACAGTCCCCAAAACATTCCCTATTTCACCAATTTATTGTAAGGAAAAAAAATAAGGGGGTCCCACGATGAATCTGGACCGTCTAGAATATGGGGGGACACGCTCAGGGAACGTATCCCCCATTTTCTAGGCGTGCAGACCCTCCATGTGAGGAGTGTGGGTGCAATAAATCTGCACCCACTCTCCTCGGGTCCACAGCAGCAGAGTCCATGTCGTAACTGTTGCTACCAAAGCTGCAATGCCCTGCTCATGAGGTAAGGGCATGCCTAATCAAGAAAACTATACTAAATTTGCTAATATAGGTATGTTCTAATATTATTACTATTCCACCTACTATATATTGGGGATAGAATCTTGGAGATGGAATACCCCTTTAAGTCCAGTTATCCAGCTGAATGAATACTAAACAACAGAGCTCGCTATTTAGACATGTTTTCTTGTGGCGTATAACGGACTCTCATGTTTGGTAGTCGTTCAGTAGGGCAACTATAAAATCAAATACCTCCATTTGGAAATGTAGTATAGCTCTCCTGATCAACTATGTTCCTTACCTCATGAGCAGGGCATTGCAGTAGCTTACAGATGCATGGTTACCGCCACTCACTGTGTCTGAACACAAGAAGCTGAGCTGACAGCCGCTCTGTGCATGCGGCAGCGTCTATTGTGAAGGAGGGGGCCGCGTGGGATCAACGCTGCACAGGTACCGTGGGACACCGAGGAACACCGGTGGAGTTATAGGGGGTGACCTGGCAGGGCCTGGGGAGGAGTTTTCTGTCACATGTGTCATGGCATATGCGACAGAAATCAGAGGAGTAGGGTGAATGCGGCCGGCGCACTGCTGTGCGCGTGGCCATCTTGGATTTCCGGGAGGGGGTTGGGGGGGCACTTTGGTGACACCGGGGGACCGGAGGGGACCGGGGAGGAGATTTATCTCCCATCTGACACGTTTGTTCATGCCAGATGGGAGATAAATAATTTTTTACCGGCGCTGTCATTTACTGTAACGTGATCATCGGTATACGGTGTATACCGGTGATCACGTGAGTGGGGACTGGAAAAACTGGCCTGAATCATGATCTCCAGGGTCTCAGCTACCCCTGAACCCCCAGAGATTTTCTGACGCTGGGGGGCACTATTCACTTATTTCTGCCTGCTGTGTATAAACGGTAGATCAGAATAAGGCTACATTCACAAGACCGATCCAATTTTGCGGTCCGCAAAAAACGGTCCGTTTTTTTCACAGGTGCATCCGTTTCCGTTCCGTATACGGTCTGTATGTCATCTGTTTGTCATCAGTGTGCTCTCCGTTTTTTTTGCGTACTGCAAAAAAACTGAAGGAGGGAAAATACATAAATTTACCCAGGATCCATAGCTTCAACCTACATGAGGCGGTCACATGTTCACTCCAGTGCCATTTTCTACTGCTTTTCACAGTGTAGAGCGCTCTGGTGATTTTCCTGTGCTTGTACACTTCATATCAGTTTTTTCTGTCATTATAATGGCAGAAAGACACATCATGTCCCACTCTCCTGCATTTTGTAATTTTGCACCCTTTGGTGCCTTTCATGTGGCACTAAGGAGTGCTTAGCCTTGTATTTAGCGAAATAAATAAATACATTTTAAAAAAAAATGACGTAGGGTTCCCCCTATTTTTGATAGCCAGCTAGGGTAAAGCAGACAGCTGCAGCCTGCAGACCACAGCTGTCAGCTTCACCTTGGCTGGTAATCCAAAACTGAGGGCACCCCACGCTGTTATTTTAAATTAAATAAATAATTAAAAAAAAACAAAAGGGTCCCCCCAAAATTGGATCACCAGCCAAGGTAAAGCGGACAGCTGGGGTCTGATATTCTCAGACTAGGGAGGTCCATGGTTATTGGACTCTCCCCAGCCTAAAAATAGCAGGCCCCAGCCGCCCTAGAAGTGGCGCATCCATTAGATGCGCCTATCCTGGTGCTTCGCTCCGCTCATCCTGTGCCCTGGTGCGGTGGCAAACGGGGTAATATATGGGGTTAATACCAGATGTGTAATGTCACCTGGCATCAAGCCCTGGGGTTCGTGAGGTCAGGCGTCTATGAGATACCCGACATCACCAACCAGTCAGTAATAAAAAAAAAAAATAGACGACAAACACATTTTTATTTGAAAAAAAACACTCCTCAAAACATTCCCTCTTTCACCAATTTATTAGAAAGAAAAACAAATCCAGGTCTGCTGTAATCCAAGAGGTTCCCATGACGATCCATACCATAGTCACTGTCCCAGTCAATGAAGAACAGAATGTTCCCCATTGGCTGGGAGAGCAATGCAGTGACCTGAGCTAACATCAATAGGTCAGCCCAGGTCACTGCAGGGCATGACAAGTGCTGCTGTCAGTTGCGAGGTACATTACTTGCGGTGACGATCTCCTGCACTGCTGATAGCAGAGCTGTCACTGACTTCAATGACCGCCGCCTTCACAGCCAAGTTTCTCGGGAGCCTGTGACGTCACCTCTAGTCACAGTCTCGGGTCGGCAGTGAGAGGAGATGTGTCAAGCGGCGGCCATGGAGGACAGTGACAGCGCTGAGGTCTGGAGGGTGGGATTTCATCACCGCAGGTAAGCCGAGCAGGGTAATGTGTGCGGTGTGCGAGGTGGGTGGAGCTGAGCGGGGTAATGTGTGCGGAGTGCGAGGTGGGTGGAACCAAGCGAAGTAATATGTGCGGAGTGTGAGGTGGGTGGAGCCAAGCGGGGTAATGTGTGCGGAGTCCGAGGTGGGTGGAGCCAAGCAGGGTAATGTGTTCGGAGTGTGAGGTGGGTGGAGCCGAGCGGGGTAATGTGTGCGGAGTGCGAGGTGGGTGGAGCCAAGCGGGGTAATGTGTGCAGAGTGCGAGGTGGGTGGAGCCAAGCGGGGTAATGTGTGCGGAGTCCGAGGTGGGTGGAGCCAAGTAGGGTAATGTGTTCGGAGTGTGAGGTGGGTGGAGCCGAGCGGGGTAATGTGTGTGGAGTGCGAGGTGGGTGGAGCCAAGCGGGGTAATGTGTGCGGAGTGCGAGGTGGGTGGAGCCAAGCGGGGTAATGTGTGCGGAGTGCGATGTGGGTGGAGCCAAGCGGGGTAATGTGTGCGGAGTGCGAGGTGGGTGGAGCCTATCGGGGCCATGTGTGCAGGCGGCGGAGTGTGAAGTGGGTGGAGCCTAGCAGCGCCATGTGGCACTGAGGACGTCAGTGTCGGGGACTGCATGGTTGGGGATAGGTGAGTGTGTGTGTGTACATGCAGAGTGCAGGAGGGGGCGGAGCCGAGCGGGGAACTGTCGACTCCCTGCACACGTAACCAGGGTAAATATCGGGTTACCAAGCAAAGCGCTTTGCTTGGATACCCGATATTTACATTGGTTACCAGCTTACTGCAGGCTGCCAGCGATGGCTCCCTGCACATTGTAGCTGTAAAAAGCCCTGCTTTTGGTGATCGGATCGAACCGTTCTCGAACGTAACTTGAACTGTTGAGCTTTTAGCAAAAAGCTCGAGTTCGAGTTCGATCTCGAGCACCCTCTAAAATCACTCGAACATGAAATTGGTGAACCTCGAACATCGCTCAACTCTACTTATGATATGTTGTAGTATGGATTCTCCCCAAATCATCTTTGGATATAACCAGATCAAGAAACATAATGGAATGAAGATCTCAGGTGTAAGTAAATCTCATACCAAGTGCATTCTTGTTCAGAGATCCCACAAATCGTTCAAAATCAAATAAGGAACCTGTCCAGAGGATGAGGATGTCATCAATGTACCGGACCCAATGTCCGATACATTGATGAAACTCCTTTTCCTCCCCCCTCAAAACTACCATTTCCTCAAACAAGACCAGGAAAAGATTGGCATAACTGGGGGCACATGGTCTCCCCATTGCCGTACCCCTGAGCTGGTGGAAGTACTTGTTGTTAAAAGAAAATAGTTATGATGGAGTATGAAGGATAATAATTCCTCAACAAAGGCTAGTGCCTTTGTTGAGGAATTATTATAGTTGTCATAGTTGTCTGCCACATTCCACTGCCCTGGTTTTCGAGAAAAAATTGACTGCTTTAATCCCTAATTCGTGTGGAATGGAACTATAAAGTGCCTCCATGTCGATAGAGGCCAAGATGGTGTCTGAACACACGTTAACATCTTCCAAAATCTGTAACAGATGGGGGGTATCCCGAATGTATGACGGGAGGGAGGTGACAAATGGGCGTAATACCCTGTCAATATAAATACCGCTATTCTCAGATATTGAATCAATACTCGCAACTATGAGCCTACCCCTAAGGGGATTTAGGCCCTTGTGCACCTTGGGCAATGCATAAAATACAGGAATAACAGGACATCGAGGCACCAAAAATTCATACTCTCTCTGTGATAGAAGCTTTTGTTGTTTTGCAAAGACCAGTATAAAGAGGAGGGCATTGGTATAAGCATCCATTGGATCAGATACTAAAGCTGGGTTCACACATAGTGACAGCGACAACGACGTCGCTGTTACGTCACCAATTTCTGTGACGCAACAGCGACCTTGTAAGTCGCTGTTATGATCGCTGCTTAGCTGTCAAACACAGCAGAAGCAGCAGCGATCATAACGACACACGTCGCTGTGCTTCATGTGCAGAGAGCAGGGAGCTGCACACACTGCTTAGCGCTGGCTGCCTGCTCTCCTAGCTACAGTACACATCGGGTTAATTACCCGATGTTTACTGCAGCTACATGTGCAGAGAGCAGGGAGCCGCGCACACTGCTTAGCGCTGGCTCCCTGCTCTCCTAGCTACAGTACACATCGGGTTAATTACCCGATGTGTACTGCAGCTACATGTGCACAGAGCAGGAGCCGGCACTGGCAGCGAGAGCGGCGGACGCTGGTAACGAAGGTAAATATCGGGTAACCAGGGAAAGGTCTTCCCTTGGTTACCCGATGTTTGCCGTGGTGACAGCTTACCGCAGGCTGCCAGAAGCCGGCTCCTGGTCCCTGCTCGCTTCATTTTGTCGATCTCTCGCTGTCACACACAGCGATGTGGCCGTCCCAGCGGGAGAGCGACGACCAAAAAATGAAGCTGGACATTCAGCAACGACCGGCGACCTCACAGCAGGGGCCAGGTCGTTGCTGGATGTCACACACAGCGATAGCAACGGGACGTCGCTGCAACGTCACAGAAAATGGTGACGTAGCAGCGACGACGTTGTCGTCGTCACTGTGTGTGACACCACCCTAAGAGTTCATACGTACTCTCATCTCTAAGTATATCATAACACATGTCGAGGTATCTTGAATGGTTTAAGACCACGAGGTTACCACCCTTGTCTGAGGGTTTAATGATAAGACTATCATTTTTTATAAATAATCCAGAGCTGCCTTCTCGTCCCTTGTCAAACTGGACATATAACCTGATTGAGATTGGGGAATCTTAGATAAGTCCTCCTGAACTAGTTTTATAATGGATGCAGAGCAGAAAACATTTATTTTTTAAGTTTGCCTCCAGGTTACAGAGATATTAACTATCAAAGTGTCTGGCACCCAGTGAATTAATTCTCAATGAGTCCAAGTGGACGTTGCCAGAGAGTTTTCACTGTGGCCATGTACTTCTTCCCCTGTATGACTTTTCCCAAACACAAGTAGGCAGCAACCCACAGTAGAAAAACAGCCCAAGGGGTAGTTTCTGAGGATTCGCAGAAACTGCTCCAGGGAAATTGATTTTTAGGGCTCAAGCCTCGAATCTATTTGGCAGATTTTTAGATCGGGGGTATCCTAAATATATCTTGGATAGGTGCTATGGCTTTGTTAAGAATACAGTCAGACATTCACTCATGGTCCCAAAATCTCGAGATTTGGATTCTAATATTACTCGAATAATTGGTACTTATGAATATGATATACAGTCTGAACGTGTTTTTGGAGTGATTAAGAAACATTGGAATATCTTGAGAGCAGATCCGGGGTTGGCTAAATTTATTGCCAAAAGTCCAAGTATCACCTATAGATGTCGACGTACGATAGGGGACAGACTAGTCCATAGTTTATATCAGGATCTCCGACCCAGTGGTACTTGGCTTGATAGACAGATCTGTGGAATGTTTCAATGTGGGAACTGCAGTATCTGTGGTTCTATTGACCAATGTAAATCAGTCAAAAGTTCAGCAACAGGTAAAGTTTTTTTACCTGAGAGACTTTAGTAACTGTAAGACCTCTGGGGTGGTTTACAGGGCTACCTGCACGTGTCCTTTAGACTATGTAGGCAAAACATTACGAGAATTCAGGAGACGTGTGGGGGAACACCTATCGGATATATGCAATGGGAGGGTCACCCCCATATCCTGTCATGTTAATACTGTACATCGAGGTAATTTAAAGCATATATGTTACTCTGTGTTGGAATTGGTCAAACTGAGCTTGAGAGGGGGTGACTTTGATAGCGTGTTACTCCAAAAGGAGGCGGCGTGGGTTTTTAGAATGGGGTCTATGACTCCTGGAGGGCTTAATGAACAGCTTTCCTTCAATTGTTTTCTCCCCACATATATGTTTGAGGGTATTTATTGATATATAAAACCTAAATTCTGTACTCTATGGACACCTTTCCTAGTTTGGGAATACTCACATTGTGGGGTATAATTTTATATGTCTTGTTCCTTGCCTGACAGTGATATGCATGTAAATGCATTATTCCTATCTAGCTCCTGGTATCCAGGGTCAGGAAATTTGGGATGCATGATATGCCTAATTGACATCTTGGGACAATATTGGTACTTTGAGCAATCTGCAATGTTCAGCTTTTTGTGTGACTTTCACCTGTGAGTTATATTTAATAAAATATTTTGTATTGGAAACAATTGTTTGTGTTGTATATCCGCATCCATTATTACATCATGTGTCCAGTTAAACATAAAAAGTCCTTTTTAAAAATACCCTATCAGATGATTGTTTTTGGTTATTAAATGAATGGCATGATATTATTGTTGGTATATGCAACAATTGAGGACTTCTTTGTTGTGTGAAGGAGGACTTTATGCTGATCTAACAGTAGATGGCGATGTTGTGTAAAGTTTCCTTATTCACTGTATTGTAAAAAAAAGTCTTTTGTACTTCCTGTTTTTTTCTCTTCCTGGTGCAGTGCTGTTTGACTGCACTGAGTTTTGTGTCCAGCCAGGTACATTTAGGCAGCTGGGGATTGGAATCCACATCACAGGTTGGCCCGAGGTTTCTGGGCCCCTCTGCTGCAAATTGAAGTCCGCAGCCACCCCAGAAAATGGCGCTTTCATAGAAGCACCATCATCTGGCGCTGTATCCAACTCTTCCAGCTGCCCTGATGCCGGGTGGCTTGCTAGGTAATAATGGGTTAATACTAGCTTTGTTATACTAGCTAGTATTAAGCCAGAGATTCTTAATGTCAGGCAAGTTTGACCCGGCCATTAAGAATCTCCAATAAAGGGTTAAAAAAAGACACCACACAGAGAAAAAAAACTTTAATAGAAATAAATAGACAGACACACTTAGAGACTCCATGTTTATTACCCCCTCTCACCCCTCCACGATCCTGGTCTTCTGTCTTCTTTCTCCTTCAACCAATGCAGCTCTGCTATATCAGACAGCACTGCATGGGAGGAAGACGCTGCTGCTCCCGTGCAGTCTAATCACTCAGTGAGTGAGCAGAGGCTGCGTGTTGTAAGCGGTGACGTCACCGCTGCCACCGTTGAAATAGTAATCTGACAGGCGGGTTACTATAGCAACGGTGATCTCCGTTATTCACCGGCTGTGGCATCCAGTCCTTGCATGTGGGCTGACTCTGTAAAGAGCGCCCATATGCAGGAATGGGGAGCCAAGCATGTGCCAAGCATCTTGCCGGTACACGGAGATACTCAAACGAGCACCGCGTACCGGAGAGATGCACTGACAGGACCTAGCATGACGTCTAGCCATGTGACCAGTCTGTAGCCAATGAGATAATACACACGTGACTGGTCACATGCAGTGACGACTGTTATGATCCGGAACCATGGAAGACCACCATAAATCATTGGTAAAAGGTGACAAGAGCATTGGCAACTAATCTGGCCGCCATCCCCTTACTAACCATCAACACTAGAAGTAGCCGAGGGGTGAATTAACATCCTGTGCACCGCGAACCCAGCCGGAGAACTAGCTATCCTAAAGGAAGGAAAGATGAATAACTCTCTGCCTCAGACAATAGATAAAGAATAGCAAGCCCCCCACATTCAAAGACTGCGGTGATATAGGAAAACACAATACACAGATAGATGATAGGATTAGCAAAAGGTGAGGCCCTACTGACTAAATAGGACAGGATAGGAAAGAGACTGATGGTGGCCAGAGAAAAACCCTGCAAAAATCCAAAAACCTAATAGTACAAAAAGCCCTCAGATCGCTAGATCTGAACTCCGTCCTATACCAGGCGCTCTTGTCATACCAATGAACAGAAAGCAGGAACCATTACGAATTCAAGAAGCAACAAACACCTGGACTAATAGGAGCAATACTCCAAACATAGCTGCAGGGAGCTTCCCAGCTAAGCAACTGAGAGGGAAGATCTCTGCCTGCAAATAAACTGAAAACAACCACAGTAAATGACAAACTCAGATAAGAGCAAAAAGAAACAAACAACAAATAAAGAGCCAAGCACTTATCTGGGGTAGATGTGGTCTGGAGCAGGATGAAGCAGGCTGGTGAACAAAGAACAACTAACATCCGGCATAGCCTGCTAGCAAAACAGGGTTTAAATAGGCAGAGAGTTAGCAATGGAAACGCCCATTGCTCAACACCCCTGGTCTCTGTCCAAACCATTCCTGGCCACAAGAGGGAGCCTCGCAGCAGCAAAAGCATAACTGACATTCACAACAGACGATGTCAGGGAAGGTCCTATCATCAGTGCTGGTTACTGGGAGGGCGCAGCGATGATCTGAAGGAAAAGCGGCGGGAGACAGAGTGCAGGACGCGTCGCGGGGACCTGTAAGTGTAATGGTGTTTATTAACTGTATGTGTACATGTATAATGTGTTTGTGTTTGCCTCCGATTATTTTCAATGGGGTTCGAAGGTGTTCGTCGAACGTTCGTCAAACGTTAGCCAAACTGAGCCGCTGTTCGACGATCCGAATTGAACTCGAACACTAGGGGGGTGGCTCATCTCTATTTAAGAGCTTTTGGATGTAAAGTTTTTGTATTTATTCCAACAGAAAAACATTCCAAACTTCAAAACAGATCTATAGAAGGAATATTTGTTGGATACAGTGAAAATTGCAAAGGATATAGAATCCTAGATCCCAAAACAGACAGAGTTACGGTGAGTAACAGTGTGATATTCATTGAGGATCTAAATGAAGACACTATGATTTCACTGGAAACAAAAAATGAGAAAAACAGCAGTGATATAGCTGAAAGAACATCTGATGAAAAGGAAGTTGAAATTGATAAAAAACAGAATACTGAAAGTGAAGAGATACAACTACAAACAGACACAGAACCAAGATGTTCAATAAGAGAAAACAAAAGAAAACCACCAATACGTCTTTCATACAAGGCAAGTACTAGCAAAATTTATGAGCCTACCTCTTGGGAAGACATATGTCAACTTCCTGAAGAAGTTAATAAATGGATAAAGGCAACAGAAACAGAAATAAAATCCATGCATGACTCAAAGACTTGGACACTGACAGAATTAACAGAAGGAAGAAAAGCTATAGGATGGGTTTTTAAAGTAAAATACCAAACAGATGGCATAGCTGAACAATACCGAGCAGGACTCGTAGCTAAAGGTTATTCTCAAAAATATGGAGACTATGATGAAACATTTACTCCAGTTGTCAAACATACTACATTAAGAACTTTTTTTGCAGTTGCAACAATGAAACAATTGGAGTTGAAGCATCTGGACATAAAAGACAGCATCTTTAAAAATTCAGAATCAACATTTCGAGATCAAAGACTTGGGAAATGTGAAACAGTACCTATGAATACAGATAGAAAGAGAACAAGATTGAAGTTTCCTACTTAATCAAAATCACATTTTTCAAGACATAATTGAAACATATGGATTGGATGATGCAAAAACAGTAAAGTTTCCAATGAAAACCAATTATCTTAAAGAGATGAATAGCGAGCAAAATGTGTTACCAAATAATGAAGAGTACAGAATGGCAATGAGAAAATTACTGTATCTAGCAACTGTTACAAGGCCAGACATCGAAGCAGCAGTAGGAATTCTGAGTAGAAAAGTGTTGAAGCCAAATAAAAGGGATTGGAATGTCGTGAAGAGAATATTATGTTATTTGAAAGGAACTAGCAACGTTAAACTGAAACTACCTACAAGTGATAAATGCACTTTAACTGGATACATTGATGCAGATTGGGCTGGAGATCCAACTGACAGGAAATCTACCAGTGGCTATTTCTTTCTCTTAGGTGGACCAATTAGTTGGACTAGTAAAAAGCAATCTATAGTAACACTGTTGTAAACAAAAGCAGAATATGCAGCAGCAGCACATGCAAGTCAAGAAGTTCTATGGTTAAGACAATTGCTAACAGACCTAGGACAACTACAGTTGGAACCAACAAAAATAAATGAGGACAATCAAGGATGTCTTGTTCTTGCTCAGATGGAAAGAGTTAACCCAAGAACCAAGCACATTTATGTGAAGTATCTTTTCTTGAGGGATCACCAGGAACAAGGAATCTTGAAATTATAATATTGTCCAACTGAAGATATGACAGCAAATATTTTCACAAAGGTATTGAATGCTGAAAGACATCAGAGACTGAAGAAATTAGGCTTAACTGAATAAGTTCTTACTGTTGAGCTGTTGAGAAAGGGTGTTGGCATATGCAACAGTTGAGGACTTCTTTGTTTGTGTGAAGGAGGACTTTATGCTGATCTAACAGTAGATGGTGATGTTGTGTAAAGTTTCCTTACTAACTGTATTGTAAAAAAAAAGTCTATTGTACTTCCTGTTTTTTTCTCTTCGTGGTGCAGTGCTGTATTACTGTGCATATTTACCTCATGTTCTGAGAAGTAAAGGCTTGTTATCCCATGTAATCTGCTTTGGGAAGTTTCTTCTACAACTGGGAAGCTAGAAGCTGTGCAACAGTTATTGTACTTGTTGATATCCATTTGGTTTCACACTTTTGTGATACTTGGACTGGTCGCAGGTCTCTTCACCCAAGTCTTATAACATGGCTATGAGGCTGCGATTTTGAGTCAGGAGAGCTGCAGCTAGATGTTGTGTTCCTGTCCACGTATGAAACACGATATATGGAAGTGGGAGACCAGCCTTAGACATTCTCCTGTGAAAACCTGCAGTTTTCCTTTCTCCAATGGTTATTTCAGGGAAGGGAAAGTGTGGTGGTGAGGTGCTGTCATAGTGCTGGTGGTCACACTGCATATCTCAGTCTTGGCTGCAGCCATATCCACTCTTTGTGCTTTGTGACCCACTTTATGTGCTAATCATGGCATTAAAAATAAACTGTAACATTGTGGGATTGGTTTTGCAACTACAATTCTGCCATTTTAATGTGTTGTTACCTAATTTTATGTGTGGCCTGATAATCCTGTTTCTTAATTTGTTTTTTTTAATTGTTTGTATCCATAGTAGTAAGGCCCCTTTTACATTTTATTTCTCTTTCCGTTCAGTGGTCTTGTCGGAGCTTCCGTCCGAATCCCCAGCAAAACAGGATTCGGACGAATGCGCAGACGAGGCCACTACAATGGTGCAGACGGAGTCACCGTGTGCTTTGTCGCGCACCATTTTTGGGAGTGTACGCTTTCTGGAGGCGGACACCCGGATGTAGTAGACTGCATCTGGGTGTCCGCCTCCAGAAAGAGTATACGCCCGAAAATGGTGCAGAACAGAGCACACAGTGACTCCGCCTGCACCATCATAGTCAGTTGCCCCATCGGTGCATACGTCCGAATCCCATTTTGCAGGGGGTTTCGACGGAAGACCCAACGGGACCACTAAATGGGGAGAGGAACGCAGTGTGAAAAGGGCCTAATACTGAACAGGCACAGCTGAGGTATAAAGTGTGGAGACAAATGAAGAAAGGAACCAAAGCTATCTGGTGTAATTAAATGGTAAAATGGAAAAGTGCTTAGAAAAACAATATACAATACCCGTTTTTGAAAGTCCACTCTGATCTCAAGAATAAAAGGATTTCTATTTTATAGCCTGCAGTAAAGTTTATTACCTAAATTATCAGCCTCTGTGTATTTCCAGACTGACCAATTAAGTTTTACAGCCGGCTTTCTTTGCTCTGGAGCTGGCTGGATCACTGTATCTGGCTGGCTTCAGGCCCCTGCACTTTACCCATAAAACATAGCCAAAGCTGCCTCTACTGGTATCCTAGGAGGTATCACAGTTTGGAACTACGGCATGACCATGCTACTGGTCTGAACTGTCAATGTTTAGGAAACAAGGGGCCCAATGCAGTGCCGTTCATGATGATGCATATTGATAAAACACCTGAGTCAGCAAATAAAGCTGCATTTACAGTGACCGATAATCCATTAGAATGTAACAATAACGACCCATCGTTTATGATGATACCTCATTCGGACATCGGTTATTTTCACGTACAAGAAAAAGAGATTGAATTTCATCAGTGTTTTTGATAGATTTTGTGTCATCAGTTTGGTCAATCTCATCAGTTTGTCTCTGAGAAAAAAGAAGACATGTTTCTCCCCCTTGTATCTACAGTGACAAATGAACAGGACACTGATGGCATCTAAATGCTGTCAGATTTTATTCACTGACCAGTAGACTTGCATTGCCCATTTTAATTTGACTCTCCAATTAATATTGAACAATCTTCTGCAATTTTGCATGGACTACTTGGTCTGAGGAGAAAATATGACATGTGAACAACCGAATGGACTATCATAGATAGTATGGGTGCTGTCTGTGAAAAGAGCGGATAGCTCCCGTACGTGAAAAATAGAAGTGAGAATGAGGCCTTAGTGGTGCACTTGTACTGCCCTACCTGAACAACTAGGCTCAATGTAGTTAAAAGGGTTGTCCCATAAACAAAGTTAATTTCAAAGTTGATTTTAATCAATAGAGCCTAGAATAATAAAAATTTCCACAATTGGATGTGTGTTTGTGACGCCCTGGCAAAACCAGGTAGTCACACTTAGGCCCCCGCATTACACCGTTTCCTCACTAGGAAACACACAGCCAACCAGAAAACCTAGTCACCCCCCCTTAGGGAAAGATAGACACACCAGTGGGCGTGACCAGGCGGTTGGGACATGCCCACCCAGGGGTCCAGGCAGCCCGCGGCGGGAAAATAGTCAGTTAAGTCTAGAAAGTGTTTAGAATTCAGTTGGGAGAGGAGTGCGGGTTGGAGCTAAGGGTAGCTCCAGCAGGGACGTCAAGTTGAACGGTACCAGGGTAGGAGCCCTGGTGCCACTGGCTAGGAGGCAGACGGTGGTCTCCGTCAGCAGGAGATGGGAAGACGGCTCGGCAGAACCAAGGTGGACCGAGACAGGGTTGTAGCCCGCCGGTACCTACACGGCGAACCGACCCGGAAACCGTAGCACAAAAGGGGGGTACTCAGACCCTGAAGCCAGGACCAGAACCTGGTGGAACTGGTTAATTAACCGATTGAGGCCAGGACTAGAGGTCCTGTCCCACCCAAAGTCCCTCATAGAAGACAACAGCCCACCGATTAGGGATAAGAGGGCACTGCCAGGGCCCATAGATCTCACGGGCCAGCGTCTGCGGCACAGCTTCTTAGGCCACATCCAGCCGGGAGCGGACTCCTGAGTTTCACACTAGGAAAGTCCACCTTACACAAAGCAGTGCAGGAAAAGGATAGAGACCACCAGCCGGGTGGGGGACCCGAACGCAACCGGCCGCGGCACCGGCCACCATCACCTTGGTTTACCAGAGACTTGTGTGTTTTACTAACAGTGAGTACACCAGCACCTCCTGCGGTCGCCATCCCCTGCACCGAGCACTGGGTACCGGGGCCACCATCCCTGCCCACGGAGGGGTTAACAACTTGCTGCACAACATCTCCCCTGGGTGCCCCATAACAGCAGCGGTGGTGTCCCACCTCACCACACACCATGGGTGGCGTCACGAACTTACTACGGCCTAGCCCGTACATCTACTTTCCCCCCATTTTATTCGGCGTGTCTGCGAGACCCCTGGGTCCGGAGACCCTCGAGCCACCACCCCTGAAGGCCCGGACCCGAGCAGCGCCGGCTGCTGGCACTTGGGCGCGCACATGTTTAAAAAATGTTCCTGTGCTGATATAATCTTATATATGTGCCCCTACTATGTACTGTGTAATGGCTGTGTCTGACCGTACAGGGACATGGTCTGATTAAACCACATCTTTCTCCAGAGGCATGTAGGATAGAGAAGCACTAGTGGTTAGGCAGGGTAACTGCAGTGGTAAGGCACGCCACTACTGTGGAGACTAACAAAGATTTAAGTTCCTACTTCTTTAGATAAGATCAGTAATTCTGAAGTAAGAAGTAAGGTCTCATTCATACATTCACTTTTTCCCATTAATGTCTATGGTGCTATTCATATATCCTATGATCATATGTTTTTTGCAGACCATGTGTCCACGAAAAAAAATCAAAGAGACATTTGTTTTTGATCTGCATTACCCATGCAATTCTATGGACAGTACAAATGAAAACACAGATAGCGTTTATATAAGAAATACTGACGTGTGAATGAGCCCTAAATACAGTTAGGTCCAGAAATATTTGGACAGTGACACAATTTTCGCGAGTTGGGCTCTGCATGCCACCATATTGGATTTGAAATGAAACCTCTACAACAGAATTCAAGTGCAGATTGTAACGTTTAATTTGAAGGTTTGAACAAAAATATTTGATAGAAATTGTAGGAATTGTACACATTTCTTTACAAACACTCCACATTTTAGGAGGTCAAAAGTAATTGGACAAATAAACCAAACCCAAACAAAATATTTTTATTTTCAATATTTTGTTGCGAATCCTTTGGAGGCAATCACTGCCTTAAGTCTGGAACCCATGGACATCACCAAACGCTGGGTTTCCTCCTTCTTAATGCTTTGCCAGGCCTTTACAGCCGCAGCCTTTAGGTCTTGCTTGTTTGTGGGTCTTTCCGTCTTAAGTCTGGATTTGAGCAAGTGAAATGCATGCTCAATTGGGTTAAGATCTGGTGATTGACTTGGCCATTGCAGAATGTTCCACTTTTTTGCACTCATAAACTCCTGGGTAGCTTTGGCTGTATGCTTGGGGTCATTGTCCATCTGTACTATGAAGCGCCGTCCGATCAACTTTGCGGCATTTGGCTGAATCTGGGCTGAAAGTATATCCCGGTACACTTCAGAATTCATCCGGCTACTCTTGTCTGCTGTTATGTCATCAATAAACACAAGTGACCCAGTGCGATTGAAAGCCATGCATGCCCATGCCATCACGTTGCCTCCACCATGTTTTACAGAGGATGTGGTGTGCCTTGGATCATGTGCCGTTCCCTTTCTTCTCCAAACTTTTTTCTTCCCATCATTCTGGTACAGGTTGATCTTGGTCTCATCTGTCCATAGAATACTTTTCCAGAACTGAGCTGGCTTCATGAGGTGTTTTTCAGCAAATTTAACTCTGGCCTGTCTATTTTTGGAATTGATGAATGGTTTGCATCTAGATGTGAACCCTTTGTATTTACTTTCATGGAGTCTTCTCTTTACTGTTGACTTAGAGACAGATACACCTACTTCACTGAGAGTGTTCTGGACTTCAGTTGATGTTGTGAACGGGTTCTTCTTCACCAAAGAAAGTATGCGGCGATCATCCACCACTGTTGTCATCCGTGGACGCCCAGGCCTTTTTGAGTTCCCAAGCTCACCAGTCAATTCCTTTTTTCTCAGAATGTACCCGACTGTTGATTTTGCTACTCCAAGCATGTCTGCTATCTCTCTGATGGATTTTTTCTTTTTTTTCAGCCTCAGGATGTTCTGCTTCACCTCAATTGAGAGTTCCTTAGACCGCATGTTGTCTGGTCACAGCAACAGCTTCCAAATGCAAAACCACACACCTGTAATCAACCCCAGACCTTTTAACTACTTCATTGATTACAGGTTAACGAGGGAGACGCCTTCAGATTTAATTGCAGCCCTTAGAGTTCCTTGTCCAATTACTTTTGGTCCCTTGAAAAAGAGGAGGCTATGCATTACAGAGCTATGATTCCTAAACCCTTTCTCCGATTTGGATGTGAAAACTCTCATATTGCAGCTGGGAGTGTGCACTTTCAGCCCATATTATATATATAATTGTATTTCTGAACATGTTTTTGTAAACAGAAAAATAACAAAACTTGTGTCACTGTCCAAATATTTCTGGACCTAACTGTATGGAATATGAATGGGTTGAGCGACTGAACAACGTGTTCTAAAATGCTCATTCATCATGTGTCAAATTTTTAGGTGAGTGAAGGTAAAATATATCTTTTTACCGTGTTATCCAGTAGAGATAAAACATTTTATTTAAGGCTGGTTTCACACTACGTCTTTTTAACATCCGTTGAAAACGTTATTTTAGCGGAAGTACGGATCCAGTGCAAATGCGTTTTCATTTCAATGCATTTGCAATGGACTCGCGTCCACCTGCGTTCACCTGCGTTTGCGTGCGTTATAGTGCGGATCCGGTGACTTGCAGTTTTTTAACATGTTTCAAAAACGCTACTTGTAGCGTTTTTGAGCTGCGTCAAAATACTGCAAGTCACCGGATCCGCACTATAACGCACGCGAACGCAGGTGAACGCTGGCGTGCTGATAGACAGGATCCTGCTTTTGTACTGAGCATGCCCAGAAAGTACTGAGCATGCCCAGAACCAGTCTCGCGTGATCTGTCTCTCTCTCCTCCTCCCTCCCTCACCCTCTCTCTCTCTATCTGTCTTTGCCCCTTCCTCCCTCCCTCCCTCTCCCCCACCTGAGAGCTGCGGACACTCGTAACCAAGGTAAATATCGCGTAACCACTTCTCTTAGTTACCCGATGTTTACGTTGGTTACGCGTGCAGGCAGCCCTGCTCCTAGCAGCTGCAGACACTCGTAACCAAGATAAATATCGGGTATCCAAGGCCGATGTTTACCTTGGTTACCAGCGTCTGCAGCTGTCAGAAGCCGGCTCCCAGTCTAGCTCCCCTCACTCCCGATCACATGACTCCAATGCCCGCCCCTAAATATCCAGTGCAGGATCCTGCAAAATAACATATGCGTTTGCATACGTTATTTGCTGTAAAAGCAGGATCCGTACTTCCGCTAAAAAAACGTTTTCAACGGATGTTAAAAAGACGTAGTGTGAAACCAGCCTAAAAGAACTGAGCGTGCTCAGTGGTTGATACCTTTTCATGGCTAACTGAAAAGATGGTAATAATAGCAAGCTTTCAAGACTACCAGGTCTCTTCATCATGATACTGAGCTTGATGAAGAGACCTGGGTAGTCTTGAAAGCTTGCTATTATTACCATCTTTTCTGTTAGCCATTAAAAGATATCAACCACTGAGGACTCTCAGTTCTTTTAAACAATTTTTTTTATAGGTGAGTGAAAAGATTCTCGTTCAACTTTCAATAATTGTGTAATGTAAATGGAGATTGTTCACTTGTTCAATGATTGATTGGCAAAACAGAGGAATGGAAATTCAAGCCCTAAATAGAGTTGATCATGTTCCAAGGCAATAAATACAAGTGCATCTCAATAAATTAGAATATCATCAAAAACTTAATTTATTTCAGTAATTCAATTCAAAAAGGGAAATGCATATATTATATAGAGTCATTAGAAACAGAGTGATCTATGTCAAGTGTTTATTTCTGCTAATGTTGATGATTATGGCTTACAGCCAATGAAAACCCAAAAGTCATTATCTCAGAAAATTAGAATATTATATAAGACCAACTGAAAAAGTTATTTTAAATTCAGAAATGTTGGCGCCTACTGAGAAGTCTGTACAGTAAATACACTCAATACTTGGTCGAGGCTCCTTTTTCATTAATTGCTGCATCAATGCAGCTTGGCATGGAGGCGATCAGCCTGTGGCACTGCTGAGGTGTTATGGAAGCCCAGGTTGCTTTGATAGCAGCCTTCAGCTCATCTGCATTGTTGGGTCTGGTGTCTCTCATCTTCCTCTTGACAATACCCCATAGACTCTCTATGGGGCTTAGGTCAGGCGAGTTTGCTGGCCAATCAAGCACAGGGACACTGTGGTTATTAAACCAGGTATTGGTACTTTTGGCAGTGTGGACAGGTGCCAAGTCCTGCTGGAAAATGAAATTTCCATCTCCAAAAAACTTGTCGGCAGAGGGAAGCATGTAGTGCTTTAAAGTTTCCTGGTAGACAGCTGCGCTGACTTTGGTCTTGATAAAACACAGTGGACCTACACCAGCAGATGACATGGCTCCCCAAACCATTACTGATTGTGGAAACTTCACACTAGACCTCAAGCAGCTTGGATTGTGGCCTCTCCACTCTTCCTCCAGACTCTGGGACATTGACTACCAAATGAAATACAAAATGTACTTTCATCTGAACACAACACCTTGGAAACAGTCTAGTTCTTTTTCTTCTTGGCCCAGGTAAGACGCTTCTGGCGTTGTCTATTGGTCATGAGTGGCTTGACACAAGGAATGTGACATTTGCAGCCCATGTCCTAGATACATCTTTGTGTGGTGGCTCTTGAAGCACTGACTCCAGCAGTAGTCCACTCCTTGTGAATCTCCCCAAAATGTTTGAATGGCCTTTTCTTAACAATCCTATCAAGGCTGCGGTTATCCAAGTTGCTTGTGCACCTTTTTCTACCACACTTTCTCCTTCCACTCAACTTTCCATTAATATGCTTGAATACAGCACTCTGTGAACAGCCAGCTTCTTTAGCAATGACCTTTTTCTGGCTTACCCTTCTTGTGGAGTGTGTCAATGACTGCCTTCTGGACATCTGTCAAGTCAACAGTCTTCCCTATGATTGTGTGTAGCCTACTGAACCAGCCTAAGGGACCAGTTTAAACACTAAAGCGGGCTTTACACACAGCGACATCGCTAGCGATGTCGCTGGTGAAAGCACCCGTCCCCGTCGGTTGTCCGTCACGGGCAAATCACTGCCCGTGGTGCACAACATCGCTAAACCCGTTACATCAACTTACCTGCCTAGTGACGTCGCTGTGGCCGGCGAACCGCCTCCTTTCTAAGGGGGAGGTTTGTGCTGTGTCGGAGGGGCTGAGATGAGCGGGCCGAACATCCCGCCCACCTCCTTCCTTCCTCATTGCAGGCGTGGTAATTATTCTAATTTTCTGAGATAATGACTTTGGGGTTTTCATTGGCTGTAAGCCATAATCATCAACATTAGCAGAAATAAACACTTGAAATAGATCCCTTTGTGTGTAATGACTGTATATAATATATGTATTTCCCTTTTGTATTGAATTACTGAAATAAATGAACTTTTTCATGATATTCTAATTTATTGAGATGCACCTGTAGTTCAATAGCAGCAATGTGTTGACCTCCTGAGGTTGGTTTATTAAACCGGTGCAAAGATAAAATGGATCAGTTCCTATAGCAGCCAAGCAGATTTTTTTTCTATGTGTACAAACACCTGAAAAAGAAAATCTGTTTAATATCTGGCTTTTTTATACTATATATTTTTTTCCTTTTATTTACTGTTTAACTTCTATTATACAGTACATGAAATAACTTTAAAACTTAAAACTGTATGGCTTAGTTTAGTCACCTGCCAGATAAGGCATGGTATACAGTATACTGGGCTAGCTGCGTGATTTCATGATTTCCTTCCAACTCGGCTGTCAGTCGGTGCTGGGGGTGGTTACAGCTCACTCTACACTGAGCATGACTGAACTCGCGCCAGCGTCGCCCCTATGACTGGGAGCCGAATGCTGCTGCGAGGAATAAAGAATATTTCCTCCTGGTAGTGTGTCAGTGTGGGTGCCCGGCAGGTCCAGAACACTATTAACCTGCAGATTAACTCCATATCTGCATATTAATAGTGTTTTTTCACACGACAGGTTCACTTTAATAGCAATTACTTGGCTAAAATCCAACCCCATTTTTGTTTTGGGGAATGTGGTAAGGAAAACATTTTTAGTATGTTTTACTTTCAGGTGCCACTGTTCCCCCACAATGATAATAACTAGAAAACTTAGTTACTTATTCAGTGGTATAGCTGGTGTCAAAGATCTGGGGCTATGACCTCGAACTTCTTGCCCGTTGACTTGTATCTCTGTGGACCATCACATTGAACTGTGTTAGCACCAATATAGTTCAATGCCATGATAGAGCACGGAGACACAAACTCCCTGTCCTATCATTCTGTAGGTCTGCAGCTTAGATGATGTCAGTGTCCTGTCACAGGTGGGCCAATTACATCATTGGCATCATACTTTGTGGGGGCGATATGAGGGCCATCATACTTTGTGGAGAGATTGTGGAGCCATCAAACTTCATTGAGGCATGGGGAGCAATCATACTGTTTTAAAGGGGTACTTTGGAGGCATAATACTTTGCGTGAGGGTATCATACTGTATGGGGAGGATTGTGAGGGTTAAAAACAGTGTGTGGGGGCAACAGTAGGGGGATCACACACTGTGTAGGGTGACATTGGGACCATCATAGTGTGTGATTGACTCGGGGAGCCTCATACTGTGTGAAGAGGACTAAAGGTTATGTGGGCTGTAGGGACATAATATTGTGTGTAAAGCGTAGTAGGGCGCATTATACTGTGTGTGGGGGCACTGTGAGAGATCATATTGTGGGGGCATTATACTTTGTGTGAAGTCTGTAGGGGCATCATACTATGGGTTTGATCATGCTGGGAGTATGGGGCTTTTTGGGATCATACTATGGGAGGGAGATTATACTGTGTGGGGGACTGTGTAAGGTGACTGGAGACATTGTACCGATAGAGCCCTCTGTGGCAGCCTCGTACAATGTCGGGGCACTATGGGGGCATCCTACTTAGAAGGGAAAAATGTGCTATCATCATACAGTGCATGTGACGGTATTGTGGGGGGCATTATACTCTATGGATCTATGAAAGTGGTATCTTAGTGGGTGAGAACTCTGAGGCTTCAAATGGGGAAAAATTACTGTGTGCCACAATACATATCTCTCACTTGCTCTTTAAAAGTTGGGAGGTACGGTATATCCTTTTGTGACTGTCCCATGCGCCATGACCCTCCCTACTCAGCCAAATATTCTTCATGGGGAAAAGAGAGCCAAAATAGGACTTTTGCTATCATCATAATTTCTATGTACATTCCTGTTCAGGGGTGTTATAAATTCTAATGGGGGCACTCAGGGGGATCTTATTGGTTTTAAATTATGGGCATTATTCATTTTAAGACATTATTACTTTTTAGGGGCACTTGGGGCATTATTTTTGGGGGACTTTATTATTTTAAGAGCATACACAAATGTAATTTTTACTTGAAGGGTGCACTTGAGACAGAAAGAATAACCTTTAAATAAGCATATGTGGCATTTTTACTGTCCAGGGATAAATGGGGCATTCTTACTATCAAGGTAGCTCAATGGGACCATTCCTACTTTCTATCGGACACTATTATTTTTAGATTTACTCTCTATCTGGCACACTGTACAGCATATTTTGGTGGAAGGGGTGATCATAGTAATGACACAATTTTTTAAATGATTGGATTCACTAGTCTATGTTGCTAGTGCCGGTAGACTGGCAATAGGTGGGGATGGTGCTAGAAATATGAGAAGTCAAATGTGTCTTTCTCATAAACTCTTCAGATGCGTTGTGGCTGGATGTAGTCGTCATGTCGGTCTGGGCCAGATACAAAAGATGATAACACTGAACGACCCCAATCAAAAAGAATGAGTTATAAATCACTAGACTTATATATATTATATATACACTGTAGTGGTTATCATGTAGCAGTATTATTTAGGCCTTGTATTATAGTTTTAATTTTGTTAATATTGGTCTGTATACACTGTGCTTTAGTATGTAGGTAATATTTAGTTCTGGTATAGCAGCAACATTGGTATATGATAATTTTATACTGTATATATAGATTTCCTTTTAGGGGATAACCGTCATTTTAATTTTATACATCAATAGTACACATGACAATAAACAACTTTGTGATATATCTTATCAAACAAATTTGCTTCTTTCTCTGGCAAAATTGTTCAGTCTTTATCAAAATTCTCAATTCTTAGGTAAAATCTGTGTTCAGTGAAGTCTTTCCCAATACTTAGATAGGAGATGACAGCTGTTACTGATGAGATACTATGTAGTTATAAGATGGAGGAGGGGCGGAGCTCTGACTTTAGGTCCTCCCTCTGTCTATAGCTTTTCCCTCTACATCTAGCTACTTCCTCTGCCTCAAGCTACTCCCATTATATCTAGCTACTTCCTCTGCCTCTAGCTCCTCCCATTATATCTAGCTACTTCCTCTGCCTCTAGCTACGTCCTCTAGCTCTAGCTCCTCCCTCCTCACATTGTCATAGAACCTCATCAATAACAGCACAGAATCTGAAGCATATTTGTGTCCAACATTCTAATCTCATAAGTAACACTATTTATTATGAACACATAAATTCATAAAATATTGTTAAACAATTCCGTCGATATATATATATATATATATATATATGATATACTATGACTAAGGGCACACTTTACACCTGAAACGCGTCAGGTTTTTTTAACCATGTTTAGACACATTTTTTTAATATTTGATGAAACAAACTTCCAGTTTTTATGTAAGGGATAGTAGTGCTCCTATATCCTCCCCTTCTCTTATTTTATAATTCCATTGATACTGAAAATGTAATCGTGTTACGGAAATAATTTTGTTTTTGCAGTAATCACAAATATCTACTCATTCTAACGAGCCAACTATTTATTGCCTTGGAACACAATAAACTTTATTTAGAACTTGAACTTCTACTCCTCCTTTTTGTTGGTCAAATCTTCATTTACAGAAAACAATTTTGGAAAGTTGAACGAGAATTTTTTCGCTCACCTAAACTATTTCATACACGATGGACGAGTGGTTTTGGTCAAATCGTTCAACCCATTCAGATTTCACAGTTATCGTGACCAATGTGTCTTTAATGTTAGAATCTGACGGATTATCGAAAATGCAGCTTTAAGCTCCCCATGCACATGCGATGGCTGTAGGACGCATGATGCCTCAGCTGATTGTTCATCTGATAGTCATCTTCAACGGCGCTTAGGAGACCTAATTCGGCCAAGCGTTCCTGTGCTCTCTTTGAGACAGCCACCAAGTATGTCTGTGTTGGGCAAAAGATCAACAGTCCAAAAATCAGATCGATATGTCCCTCTACAATAAATTGTCCAGGGCTCCCATTCACACTACAATGTCAATCTAACCTGTAAACATGAGTGGTTTCAGCTGACATTAGCCGAATGTGTACGGGAGCTTTACAAGCCACTATATGATTACCTATTGAGGCTTGTACTAGAAAAGATACTGATGTGTACACTAAAACTGAAACACTGAGGAATCTGTATATGAACTTCCCAAAGCCAAAAAAAGAATAGACTGGTAACCTTAAAGGGGTTGTCCACTACTTTTACCTTGATGGCCTATCCTTGGGACAGGTCATCAATGTTTTATCGTCCGGGGTCCGACACCCGGCACCCCCTGCTGATCAGCTGCTCCCAATGCTGGTGGCCACAGCAGGAAGGCAGAAATGCTCAGTTTCCGAGCTGCCCTGTCAACTGATTGTGGATGCTGCTGGGTACTTACTGCACATCCACCTTCCATTCAACTGAATAGGAGGCAGATGTGCAGTACTCGGTCACTCATTGTCTCTATCAGACAGACGGGGCAGCTCCAGGACTGAGCATTTCCTATTTATACCTACTGCCATGAACAGCTGGTTGGCAGGTGTGTTGGGTGTTGGACCCCAACCAATCAGACATTGATGACATATCCTAAGGATAGGCCACAAATATAAACATTTTGGACAACCCCTTTAAGTCAAACTCTACTTATCAATAACCTCAGATCTGCTGGTAGATCACTCTTTATAATTGGGCCATTTCTGCAGTATGATAAATTAAAAATTATATGTTTTTAAATGAACATATTGATTTCCACATGCAAATATTGACTAATGGAATGATTGATTATCCTTGTAGTAATAAAAAAAAAACCAAAACACTAGGAAAGCTAAGATCTTTGGTTGGTGTCTCTGCTTCTTTAAAGGTATGAGGACAGACCTGGGTTTTGGAATCTGCATTTTGCATACATTTATTCTGTATATATTAAAAGTACAAAGTAAAGCATATTCACAGGACAAAACCAGCAACGGGCGGCTTCCAGATACAAAAAGCAGCTCGTGGGAAATGATTCAAGAAATTATAAAATTCAAGAAAATATCCACAAAAAGAAAATCACAAACATGACAGAAAGTGATTTAGTGTTAGTGAAGTGTATTTTCCAGTAAAGCGTGGCAGAAAATATATAAACCATTGCACATTTCAACCAAGTACATCAAAAGCCAGAGCCGGGTAATCCACTCAGTTAACAAGTGTTTCACTCTTGCACAGATAGGCTAAAATATCACTTTTATAAGCTCTTTTCTTGTTATAATCACTTATATATATATATTTATATAATCTTTTAATCTATTTTTTTACTTTTTTAAACATACGCCTTAAAGCCTTAATAGACGCATCCTCCGTCTCCCTCTGTGTGTCTTCATCTAAGAATGGTTGTCCGATACGCAAATAAGCCTGATACAAGGAAACATTTGACTCGAGAGCCCAAAGTTTATCAACTAAGTTGTGTCTCTGTTAATCCAATCCCTGTAGAAATTTCTGTATAACGAATGGCTAAAATCTGGAGCGGAACTGGAACATAGGGGGTCAGAACTGGAAAATTTAGGGGGGAGGCAGCCATTATATTTATGACTTGCAGTGCTTTTACCTAAAAGTGCAAAGTCTTTTGCTACTAAAAAGAAAAGGCAGAAAATAAGCATTTCTTTGTATATTTCTCCTTGGACGAATGCACCCTAAACACATCAACATACAGACTAGACACAGCATGAAATTAAAATTGCGTGCACAAGACCGCTGCAGTTTATCCTGTCTTACAGCTAACATTTTAGAGACCACAATGGTCAAAGGTATTGTGTCCTTTCTCATTTTAACGAGAGACTATCAGGTGCTGCTTCGTTGTTTTTTTTTGTCTTCTTTCTCACTTTTTTTCATTTTATGTTCATACATATAACATGATGTTCTGGGCAAACAATACGTGCAGAAGTGTTCCAAACGTTAAAAGAACAAAAAATGGTAAAAATGAAACCATGGAAGCATAAAACGTTTCTCTGTGTGTTTAATCTGCATAGCTGACCCTTGTGGCTTTGGAGGGACTGAAACCTGCAACTGCATGCAGTGTTCTCCAAATCCATCAGAGTTATACCAAGTCCTTTTATAGACTTGATGGTAGAAATAGAATTTTGTGTCTTCTTGTCATTTGGTGATACAAAAAGAACTGGATTTGGAGGCATTCAAAAATCCAACTTAAAAAAGAGCAAGGAAAAAGAGATGACTGGATTATTTACAAGCAGCTCATTCTGGCATCTTTAGAAAGGGCAGCGATGGCGGTGCCACCATCTATAAGGTAAACGGCTGTGCTCGATTTTGAGTGGCTGAAGGATTCACTGCCCCCATTGTTGTTGACCTCACAGTCCTGGCGTTCAGTGGGGATGACCCATGTAGAAGGGCGCCACCTTTTAAGGGAGTAAGGTGTCTTCACTCTCTTCTTAATCTTCTCCCCTGAGCCGGCCCGACTGTCAGATAATGTCTCACCTGAACGTAAAAAAAAAGGAAATGTAAGCAAATAACTACACTTGTTTCATACAAGTAAACCAGCCTTATTTAGGCCCTCTTCTTGTTATAATTTTTTATATATATATATATATATATATATATATATATATATACATATATATGTGTGAGCAGATTTTTGATATGTAAGTTGACAGTATCATGATATAGGGACAGTGACCCTGATTCCTGCTTAGTATCACTTAGTTTATTGGGTGCAACAGTTATGATAGAATCATATATTTTGTGCTGCAAACCTAACCGACCTCAGGTGTTAGCTGTGTATAACCCTGCCCACACCACAGCTTTCTGTGTACATTGTATAGCGACAGAAAGCTGCTAGTTAGTGCTGAGGGCATGGATGAACTTGACCAGTTTTTCTCCAGTGATAATCTCCTGCTGATAAAATACTAATTGTATTGAAATAGCAACACACATCCCAGTAAGTGACACCCCTGTGATCAGGATCTCTGCACCTTACACTGCAAAAACATTGTGATAGATTCTTTTTAAAGAGTAAACATTTTAATTTTTATGTAGTAAATCAATAGTACATATAAAAATAAAGAACCTCGCAATATAGGAATCATCAGGGAAATTTGCTTTTTTCTTGTCCTGGACTGATCCTTCACTCTCAATTCATGAGTAAAATCTGTCAATTCTGTATTCAGTGAAGATAGATTTTCACATCACCGAGATAGGAGATAACAATTGGTGACTTTATAATTCTATGGAGGAGCTAGAGGCAGACACAGAAATTCTGCTGCAAGTTCTCCTAAAACGGTGTTTTTAAATCAGCCAATTTTGTGGAAATAAATTACTGCTGTTTAAGTAAATATTTACCAGTTGATGGTTGTTTAATAGCGTGTTCACACAAGCACACCTTGCCTCTGATATGCGCTGAGATGGTTCAGTGCGCACAGGTTGCCATTGTTCTGAGCACCACAGATCACAGATCTAGTTTATACAGGACGATCAGCTGCCGAGAATGATCATCTTTTGTGCAATAGAGATCATTTCACTCAATAAATGAGTATTTCGCTCATATATTAGGTGATCATGCAATCTAAACGGGTTGCCAATTATTGTCAAACAAGGGTTCCTTGGAACGCTTATTATGTACTTTAACAGTAGCTGTGAAGCTACAGTATGTTATGTCTGAATCTCAGTTGTGATGTGGTTTAACTTACTGTAAGACACCTGTGATGTCATAGGAGCTAACTTTGATGGAAACACACTTGTGATGTCACCACTACTTTCCTCACACAAAACCACAGTTGTAATGTCAGACCAGCTTACCTTCCTAAAGCTAACACTTGTGATGTCACAGTTGTTTACTTGATTGAATCAATAGTGATGTCACAACAGTTACCAGACAAAGACATAGTTGTAGATTAGTTGACTGAAAAGCTTACTGTTAGGCGATGTTTAGCTTTAAATTTGTCGAGTGTCATGGCAGCATCTGACACTGTTCACACTGCAGTATCTGACACTCCACACAATGCCTCCTTTAGTGCTTCTGAGTAACACAGACAGGCTCGGGCGTCGATCAGCTGTGTGCTTATTAGTGATCGGGCTGGCAGGAGTTAAGCTCTGTGAGCCTACTGGTTACCTCTTGGATCACATGTTGTGGGAGACCTATCACAATCACTCCCTGCCTTTTTAAGATAGCAGAGCCTGTCTTCACATGCTAACTATAGCTATTGCTAAACCGGTCCTTGTGCTGTTGTATCCCAGTACTACTGGTGATTGTATAACTTTGTGCGAGGAGTTAATATGGAGTTCTTCCATTGTCTTGTTTCCTCCCTGTTCTTATTTTCCTCCTAAGCTCCTTTTATCTTATACCTCTGTGTGTGTGTGTGTGTGTGTGTGTGTGTGTGCGCCATGAAACAAAGATTTGGTTTCCCTTGTTTGTCTATTTCTGTTGGCTATATCATTCCTGCCCCAGCCCTCCCCTGGGATTGGAAGGAGGGGGTATAAAATCAGGGCAGGTCAGGTCAGGAGCACGGCAAGGTAGGCAGCCTCGATATCCTTATCATCAGAGGTATCTCTGGGATTAGGTATAGCTAGGGTCCCCTAGCCTGAGGGCCAGTCTAGGAGCCCCTGTCCCCTGCTCTCCACCTACACATGACACTTACATTCATAGTGGAACCCCATTGTTATAATCCAGGCCTGGATTCAAATGTTATCATTGCAACTACTAGGGGTAGTATAGGCACGTAGTGTGGTCACTGGACGGCCAGAGATCGGTACACAAAAATGTTTGGAGGAGCTGTTTCAAAGATAAGTCCAGCAATACTTTTACATGGCCAGTACCTGAGCTCCGGAGTTCAGCCCGGTCTGTTTGCAGCTGTCATGAACTGAACTGCAATCGCCGGGGAATGAATCACTCGGCGCTCGCTGTTCAGGCTGCACTCCGGAGCTCAGGTGACAGCTCCGGAGTTCGGTGCATGAACCGCGGCCAGGCCTGGTATTACTGGAGATTCCTCCGGGAGCCAGTCTGACGCGGTATGCAAGTGTCAAGGATCTGTATGACATGCGTATGCCACCCAGATTCTGACTTTTTTCTTGCTCCCATAGGCTTGCATAGGCGTGCGAGAGCTGAGACTCGGTGCAAATCGCAGCATGCTTGGATTTCACCAAGAGCACGAGTCGTATCGTATAAAATTAAGCTAGTGGATAATGCCTCATTGCTTAACACTGGTGCAAGCGCAATCCGATTTTTTATCGGATCGCACTTGCACATGGAAATCGCAAGTGGACAAGAGCCCTTAGCCTTACTATTGGAACCACTCTGTTTTCAAGCAGATATATCTGCAATAACTCCCTGGTTGTACAGAAATTAATGTACCAATTGCTGCCTAAAAGGATCCTTCCACAAAGTACAGAGGCTGTGACATAATCATGGACCCCAAAGGTCCCACAGAGGACAATGCTATTTTAAGCCAATAACTTGCCCCTCCGGTCAATTTCTTATGGATTGATTCACAAGTAACCTATTTCATGTTATTGATTACACGTCCTGCATTTGAAATACTAGGATTACAATGCAATTAATATTAGACATGGGTTCTAAGAGGCATTTCATCTGGTGGTTTCCTGCTCAACAGCTTTCATTATGATATTGCAATGCTCAAATTAAAGGGAATATGTTAGCATAACTTCACACCTCAATCTATCATGTATCTCTTTCAAAGGCAAGACCAGCAATACATTTACATGGCCACTGCTTTCCTCCATAACTGAGAAATCAGTGTTTGAATTCATATGCAGATGAGGCTGAAGACTTTAAGCCTCTGTCACTGCAGCTCTATTCCCCACCCAGAGCCACCACCTCCTGATTGACTGACTGCATCTTGGTCTTAACTAGAGATGAGCAGTTCCGTTGAGACTTGGTTCACCGGCAGCAAACGAGCCTTACTCCACGGGCCCGAGCTTGACCCGAACCCTGGATAAAGTCACTGATTAGCATTTTGAGTCTACGCCCACATACAGTCAGGAATACTTCCAGGGGAGGGTGGGCGGTTTTTCAAAAAATTTTTTGTTGCACACTACATGCGATCATGCTGTTGTTACCCCCAGTGTGCGCCGTTCAAACACTGCAAGCGGCTCACACAGGGCTGAGCACTAAGCATACCTGAGCACAGCATTGCTCGCACGAGGTTTGTTCACATTGTGCAGCATCCGATCCACGAACCCAAACCTTGATTTTAAATTTGGTGTTCGGTTCGAAAACTGAACCTCAGGTTTACTCATCTCTAGTCTTAACTCACTCAACATTGAGGCTGTCAGTCAAGCAGGAGGAGGCAGCAGCATTGGAAAGGGAATAGAGCTGGAGTCACGGAGGCGTCAGCTCTTGAGCCTCATTTGCATATCAACTCAAACACTAATCTCTCAGTAATAGAGGAACAGACTGGCCATGGAAAGGTATTGCTGAACTCGTCTTTGAAAGAGCTAAATGTGTATGTAAATAGTTATGGGGTGAAATCCTGCTTACAAATTCCATCTAAAGTGTTACGCCTGTCTTCAGAGATGGATATTGTAAAAACAAGTGCTTTTGCGATCTCTACTTATAAACATGTGCAACCGTTCTTGAGATATTAACACTGTTCTTTTGTTTCATTGTTAAGTGGACTGACCACTGCTGCTGTCTACCTTGTAAGCACTGCACTGAAGTTGGCCGAGATTAAGAGGTAAGCGTGTACTCCAGTGATCCTGGCCAGCTTCAAAACAGTGCTTACAAGCGCGATAAAAAAAGAGCTTGTAAGTACTGCACATGTTAGATTTTTTTAGCAGCAGTGTTAGGTCTCCTAAGCAATTAGGTTTAAACAAAAGAAAAAATGTTAATATCTCAAGAAAAGTTGAAATTTTTAATAAACAGTATATTGCAAAAAAAAAATCCTCTGACAATACCCATTTATGAAAATGGCAATAACCCTTTTCCTACTTGTGTGAAAACTGGGAATAGAAAGGTCACGGAACACATTGAACTCAATATAACAGTATGTACAGAAGTTTAGCATTCTTATATGATATGAGATTTGTTTTATATATGTACACAGGTTTTCATTTAATAAAGCAATGAAAATACCCCAAAGTTGTAAAAAAAAAAATATATATATATATATATATATGATATATGTACCTTACTGTTGATAAATCTAGCAATGTACTGTTCTATACTGATATCACAATACAAGACACTTACTCTGCGTGCTGCAGTTATCCATAATACTGGTGGTGGACAGGTCTAGAGAGTTTGGTCTCTGCGCTCTTCTTGTATGTCGCTGCCTGGTTTCTACAGCTGCAGTCTGCGTCCCCGGGTCTTGTACAGTACACTGGCTGCTGTTATTATTATTATTGGAGTTTACCCTGCTTTCTGAAGGGCGATTACTTCTTTCCACTAGTCGGTCCAGCACAGACTCGTCCTGTCCAGCCTGCTGCTCTCGTCTCAGTAACGGCTCGTTCTCGTCAGGGCTGGAGTTGATATTCACACGGCTATCCTCACCTCTAAACTGGCTCTGTAACATCTCTTGGGCCCTTTGGGCCATTGAGTTTGTATTGGATCCTAAAGTTGTATTAGAATTTGGGGCTAATGGACCTTGAGAGTTCACATAGCCTGTCCTGCCCCCAATTGTTGTGGTGGTAACCGTCACAACGTGAGGTTCTGCAGCACTCACTGTGTTCATTTTGGCTACTCCTGTCTCAACATGCTTCAAGTTAGATTTGTGTTTGCTGCCAAACTTGAGCCTGGATTCTTTTCCAGAGGATTTAGTGTTAAGTGGGAGGGTTGTAGGTCTCTTGGGAAGGTTTTGCTGCTTAGGAAGAGGATAGAGTTGTGCAGGGTGAACATCTTGAACTAAGCAAGCCTGGCCATTGCCTGCTTGTGTAAAGTCCTGTTGCCCTGTGGACTCCACTGCCAGCTTAATCAGTGGGTAGAACAGGTTGGAGCTTGTGCTACCCAGAGGATCAGAACCACTGAACTGTTTGAGGGAATGTTCCATAAGGTTCTCATCTGAACTTTCCTTCAGATTCTTATCTACCTCTTTTGGGTCCAGCTTGTTGGTTTCTAAATCTTCCTCTGTTAGCTGCAGACACACAGGTGTAGGCCCAGTAGGTGGCATGCAATGAATGGCTTCATCTGAGTGCTGAACCTCAGAAATCGTAGTCATACCAGTGCTTGGTGTGAGTCCGGTAGTGTTGGTAGTGGTAGTGTTAGTTGACAAGCTGGTAACACTAGTCTCTGGACTGGGAAGGCGAGCTTGAGCTTGCTGGCGCTCATAGTTAATGGAGTTTCGGTTCTTCTCACCAGAGGTAAGAGGAGTGCTGGACATTGAGGTCTCTGATGAGATGTTCTTCAATATACTGTCAGAATTGTGCACAGAGTCTTCAATGAAAGAAGACGATGAATAATCAGGGTATGGTCCAATCTTTGGGATTCGCCGACTTTGTGAAAGATTACTGAGATAAAACAAATAAAGAGACAATTATTGTTAGGATGGATGGATGGATGGATAGATGGATAGATAGATAGATAGATAGATAATGGATGGATAACTAGACAGAGATCAAATAAAGCAATTATTTGACTTTAGTGGCCCATTTGGTCAATAACTTTGCACTTTGTTCTTGGAGCGCTGCCCCTATTCGTTCTTTGTATTGATAAGGTTTGTAATTTACCTCGGAGTCCTGGCACCCAGACCTACTTTTGTTACAAGCTAGTGCTGTTTTTTTTATAATATCTATATCTATCTATCTATCTATCTATCTATCTATCTATTATACACCCCTCACATTTTTGTAAATCTTTGTAAAAGTAGTCAGTGTCCAACTTGTATCACAGTGTAAGTTTGGAATGCCATTTAAATAACTCAACTCACAGCCATTACTGCCTAAATCATTGGCAACAAAAGTGAGTAATCCCCTAAGTGAAAATAGCCAAATTGTGCTCAATTGGCCTTTTTTCTTCCTTGGTGTCATGTGACTCATTAGTGTTACAAGGTCTCAGATGTGAATGAGGAGCAGATGTGTTAAATTTGGTGTTATCTATCGCTCACACACTCTCGAACTGGTCACTGGAAGTTCAACATGGCTTCTCATGGCAAAGGATTCCCTGAGAATCTGAAATCAATTATTGTGATATAAGAAGATTGCATATACCCTGAAACTGAGCTGCAGCACAGTGGCCAAGACCATACAACGGTTAACAAGACAGATTCCACTCAGAACAGGCCTCGCCATGGTCGATCTAAAAAGTTGAGTGCACATGCTCAGAGTCATATCCAGAGGTTGTCTTTTCAAAACAGATGTATGAGTGCTGCCAGCATTGCTGCAGAGTATAAAGGATGGGTGGTGAGTTTATCACTGCTCTGACCATATGCCACACACAGCATCAAATTGGTCTGCATGGTTGTCATCCTAGAAGGAAGCCTCTTCTAAAGATAATGCACAAGAAAGCCTACAAAGAGTTTGCTAAAGACAAGCAGACTAAGTACATGGATTACTAGATCCATGTCCTGTGGTCTAATGACATCAAGATAAACTTGTTTCAAATTGTATCAAGCATCTGGCGGCAAAAGGGTGAGGAGTAAAAAAAAAAGTGTCTTGCCTACAGTCAAGCATGGTGGTGGGAGCATCATGGTTTGAGGCTGCATGAGTACTGCCAGCTGTAGTGAGCTACAGTTCATTGAGGAAACCATGAATACCAACATGTACTGTAATATACTGAAGCTGAGCATAATTCCCTTCCTCCTTCAGAAACTGGGAAACTGAGCCACAGGTTAGTATTCCAACATGATAACGACCATAAACACACATCCAAGATGACCACTGCCTTGCCAAAGAAACTAAGGGTAAAGGTGCTGTCTGTCCAAGTGTCTCCAGACCTAAACTCTTTTGAACATCTGTGGGGCCTTCTCAAAGGAAAGGTGGAGGAGCGCAAGGTTTCTAACATCCACCACCTCCGTGATGTCGTCATAAAGGATGCAAGAGGATCTAGTGGCTCCTGTGAAGCTCTAGTGAACACCATACCCAAGAGAGTTAAGGCCGTGTTTGAAAATAATGCTGGACACAAAACTTATTGACATTTTGGGCACAATTTGGCCATTTTCACTTAGGGGGTGTACTCAATTTTGCTGCCAGTGTTTTAGACATTAATGACTGTTAGAGGGCACCAAATTTACACTGTTATACAAGCCACTGACTACTTCACATTGTATCAAAGTGTCATATCCTCAGTGTTGACCCATGAAAAGATATAATAAAATATTTACAAAACTGTGAGGGGTGTACTAACTTTTGTGATACACTGTAGATGGATCCAAAAAGTAGGGGCAGCACTCTAAAGTCAGCTAGTGTGAATGCAGATTGTAATGAACCCAGCTCACCATCTGATTCTGGAGTGCTGTCCCCATATTTTAGAGGTTTTGTAAAGGAAGAATGGGCAAGAATTTCAGTCTCTTGATGTGCAAAATGTATAAACACATACCCCAAGCGACTTGCAGCTGTAATCGCAGCAAAAGGTGGCGCTACAAAGTATTAACTTAAAGGGGACGAATAATATTGCGCTCCCCAATTTTCAGTTTATTCTTTTTTTACAAAAGTTTAAAATAAGCAATAAATTTCGCTCAACTTCACAATTGTGCCCCACTTGTTGTTGATTCTTCACCTGAACATTAACATTTTTATGTTTATGTTTAAAGCCTGAAATGTGGGAAAAGGTTGAAAAATTCAAGGGGGCCGAATACTTTTGCAAGGCACTGTAGATAGATAATTTTCTAATCCCTGCAGTTCTGATTCTTATCGGCTAGTATTTAGCTATCATAATGTGTGATTAGTTAATGTATGTTATTTATTGTTTACAGTCTTCTATCATTACACATATACATAAGAATAGGCTTGTTTCCAAATCAAACAGATGTTTTATCATTGCTATAGCCAGAGATAGTGGCGACACATTGTGACACAATCTCCAATGTGTTTAAGGCTATGTGCGCACGTTGCGTACAGTCACTGCAGAAATTTCTGCAGCGATCTGAAGAGCACATGTGCGCTTTAAATCGCTGCAGAAATGTCCGTAGTGAAAGCCGATTCCATGCGCTCTGCCTGCAGCTCCTGCCATAGACAGAGAAGGAGCTGCCGGCAAAGCGCAGGAAAGAAGTGACATGTCACTTCTTAGAACGCAGCGCTTCGGCAGTAGCCGAAGCGCTGCGCTCTAAAACGCCACGTGCGCACGGCCCCTGCACAATCTCCATAGATTGTGCAGGGGACGCAGGATGTATGCAGTTACGCTGCGCTGCAAAGCGCAGCGTAACTGCATGTATTTACGCAACGTGCGCACATAGCCTAATAGTTTACTGCCAAGAAAACATATCAATATGGGAATTCCCATTTCATACAACAAATGTCAGCGCTCTTTGCTTGGCTTTGGTTAGTGACATTGCATGTACCGTTCATTCTGCACTGCGGTAGAGGTCGGATTAATCGTTGGGCTCACTGACTTGTTCCTCTCCCAGATCATCATGAGCTCCGCCATCCTCTCTTCTGCACATTGTGCTGTCAGACGGGCCTCCGCATCCTGATCCCAGCAATCATCAATTGTCTCCTTTAGTGATCTCACAGCCTGTGGGAAATAAATATATAGAAAAAAAAAATATTCAAAATATTCCAAGTTTTTTTTCACATACATGATACTAAATTGAGAAGCTCCAAAGTTCAATGCTAATAGCTGTGACCACCGGCACAAGAATTCTTATGGCATAATTCTATCCAGAATGGTAAAGTGCCTTCTGAGAGCTATGTGGATTTATTCACTACAAGTTCCACCTTGCCACAATGATTACCAGCCAAAGCTTCTCATTTCCAACATCTCAGTCAATCAGTGCAAATTATAGGTGTTTAATAATTCCAGAAAAAGCTTCATAAGGCAAGAAATCAAAGTGCAGACGTGTTCTTATTTGCTTTTAAAAGACAATTGCTCTCCATTGTTTTCCCTCAGGGTGCATTTATATTGCCACATGATCTAGATCACTCTCCCGTGTATTTTAAGGTGGTGGCACTCACTCGGCAGAGCCCCAGTACTGACAATGTGCTGGGTGTAGCAAGAACCAGAAAGACGACATGGACTACACAGTAACCACAAGGCAACAACTACTCTTTGTTTCATACCCCAGTTGTGTATTGACTTTTCTTACATACAAAGCGCCATTCCAGTATTTTGTTTTATTTTAGTGCAGGAATGGTGCTTGCCCCTGTATTATACTCATCTGCCACCACTGGGGGACACAGACAGAAGAGGCCCCTGTGCAAGAACAGTGCCCAAGAGTTCATCAAAATGCACAATTCTATTTCCTTTAGAGGAAGAATTCGGCCCCTTACCTCTTAGGCCCCTGTATGGCAGCTACAATGATATGTCCGCCCCTGTCTACTGCCACCTTCATCTTTTTCCAGAGTCACTCCCATCGGTCTCTAGTGATTTGTGACTTGCCGGTAGCACCAGTGTTTCACAAAGCACTCCTTTCTGAAGAAGTGTGTTTACCATACGCAATGCGTGTCATTGGTGGGGGTCTCCCCTCCCCCTGGCACTGCTGGTGTGACGCCCTGGCCTATCAGGTCGTCACAAGGGTGCTGTGCAATCTGCCCTTCTGCATGGTACCCGCTCCTCCTTGGCTATGGGTCCTGTCACTTTGGTGTTGCTACCAACAGGTGTACACAAATCGTGAGGAACACTCTGCACCACATCCACCAAACACCCATTGGGCAGCCTGAGGGGAATAGGGCCACTCAGATGGAGGGCTGGTAGAAGGAGGGCAGAAGTGTCAGTGCAGTTAAAGTTGAAGTTCAGCAGTGACAGTGAGAGGTCACGCTGCGGAGCTGGGCTCCTGTACCCATCCCAGGTGCCAGACGTTGGCCTGGCCAGAAGGAGCTGGAACCCCGGTCGCAGGGGGTAGTGACAAGGAGCACGGTGCTGTTACAGAGAGCAGGCCGGCTGCCTTATGCTACAACCGGGCAGAGACCAGGGCACGACGGGGTACGCGGACCCTAGGCTGGGAAGTAGCTTCACGCAGCCCAGTAATTCACCCGACGGGAATGGAATCTTCAGGAACTGTTCCCCACCCACTCCAGAATCAGGGTACTAGCGCAACGAGGGGGATAGGACTTCCCACAACCGTCCAGAAAATCCCAAGCGTGAACCCTGAGAGCAAGCTCACCCTGCTAGCCACGCAGGTGAGCGGGACCCGAAACGCTTCAAGTGAAGGGATCCACACGTAGGACACACAGTGCCAAAGGACAAGGCTTCAGGTCAACCGGCAACACCAAAAGGGCACGGACCCAGAGTGCTCGCCCAAGGACTACAGAGTGCTCAAGAGTTTGGTTTACCTGGTGTCAGCGTCAGTGACTTTGGACTGTGTGAGTACAAGTTATTCCCCTTGCACCCGACGGGTTCCCCGCGCCATCCATCACCGGACCCCGGGACACCACTCCCCTGCCCGCGGAGGGGTTAACAACTTAAGCTGCCACACACCAGCGTCCCAGGGCTCCCAAGACCGGCAGCGGTGGTCCCTCACGTTACCACACACCATGGGTGGCGTCACGAACATTATCCCAAAACCACAAACTATCCCCCTTTTTATTTCCGAGGGTGCTGCGCAACACCGCCTCGGATCCGGAGACCCCTCGAGCCACTGTGGATCCGGGTCCGAGCAGCCGGTCGGCTGTCGCGGCGGAAGGGGCACACTGGCACTTTACCTGCACTAAGTAACCTTTATACTTGTGGTATGTTTCATTTATTGTGATCTAGTCCAGTGCTGACTATATGCATTATTGTATACTGTGGCCATTGTGCCTATATTCTTGCTGCATGATATATGTCATCACTGTATAACTATTTATATGTACTGAATATGCTTTATATTCTGGTGTGCTGTGTCTAAGTTGCCAGCAGTTGTGCTGTCCTACTCTTTATCTCACTTTTATTCACTTGAATTAATAAAAGGCGTTTGATATTTTGCAACAGTTGTCCACTTTTCCTCCTGTTCTCTTATAAGTATTTCTTGGATGTTTGGTCACAAGTCGCACATGACTTTTCCTTTATAGACAACAATTTAAGTTGTGGTGTATTTGTTAGAGTAACAGAAAAGGATGCTCTGTGAAAAGCTATTTTAGCACCAGAGTCTCTTATTCTGTTCTTGCATCAGAGCATTATTATGTCTATATTCTTCCCTAAATCACTGGGTGACAAAAGAATGTTTACTGGAAGACAGATTTCTAAATTTCAAGAGAAAACTACGAGCAGCATGACCAGCTGAGGGAGGATTCTCCGGTCATGATGTCTGTGTAACCAAACCCCCTTATCCTCTAAAAATAAACACACGGACTGCATGCGACTTGGTTCAAATGGCCACAGCAGCCTTTTTATTGCCTATTGTTTTACAGACTAGTACCTTAGGGACGCCGTCCAACGGGCGACCCAAAACAACCACATAACGGTAACAATAGACAATAACATTTACAATACCCCCCGGGGTAGGCCCAGTCCACTACTACTACTCCCCCTGTCCCCGGCCGCAACACACCGACCCAGAGACGAGGTGCCAATCACCCACGGATTGACCCCCACACTTTGGCAGAACCCCGTGCCTGCCACATCCCGGAAACCGAGAGCCACCATACCAAGACAATGACTCCCGGTCCAGCCACCAATCACTTCCAAACCTCTGGACCAGACCTACCCCCACCGCTACTGTGACAAAAGGTATCCCAACTACCCAAAAACATCTCCCACATGACAACACAAAGGGAGGGTGGGCGGGGATCGTTCGGCGTCCGGAAACAGAAGAGGAGGTAACTCCTTCCTCTCCCAGCTAACCCTTTCCCTGCTCCTCCTCTTCCTCCCCGGCTAAAACCATCCCCCAAAGCCATATTAGGCATATACCACTGTCCCTATTAACCCATCACTCCCTACCTCCCCCTTGGTCATGTCGCCCCTCCCCCCAAGTGGGTCCGTGGCTTTCTTGACCAGCTGAGGGAGGATTCTCCGGTCATGATGTCTGTGTAACCAAACCCCCTTATCCTCTAAAAATAAACACACGGACTGCATGCGACTTGGTTCAAATGGCCACAGCAGCCTTTTTATTGCCTATTGTTTTACAGACTAGTACCTTAGGGACGCCGTCCAACGGGCGACCCAAAACAACCACATAACGGTAACAATAGACAATAACATTTACAATACCCCCCGGGGTAGGCCCAGTCCACTACTACTACTCCCCCTGTCCCCGGCCGCAACACACCGACCCAGAGACGAGGTGCCAATCACCCACGGATTGACCCCCACACTTTGGCAGAACCCCGTGCCTGCCACATCCCGGAAACCGAGAGCCACCATACCAAGACAATGACTCCCGGTCCAGCCACCAATCACTTCCAAACCTCTGGACCAGACCTACCCCCACCGCCACAGGACAGACCACGTGACACCTTACGTGGCCTGGACCCGCCACACACCAAAAGCACGCTCCACACCATCCTGCAGACCCAACGCCCATAAATCCAGACCGACCTCGTTGAGGTGCACACCATCACCCCTCCGAAATCGCCAATCAGCCGGCTCCAAATCCCTGTGCCGTACCACAATCCCACCATTCCTGGTCACAAACCTAGCCACTACCCTATTCACCTGGGCCCTGGCCTTATTAACCTTCTCCACCGACCGAGCCCCTCTCCATGCCAACCTGGTCACTATGTCAGACCATACGACCAGCAAACCAGGATACCGCTTCCACAACTGCAGTAAATCAATCTTTATGTCTCGGATCAAATCCCGCGACGCCCTGGCACCAAGATCATTACCCCCCACATGCAATACCAGCACATCCGGGGGCCGCTCAACTTTACAATGGAAACGAAATTCCGGGACCACCCTGCCCCACTCCATGCCCCGAACTCCGATCCATCGAACAGTCGCCTGCGCACGATCCAAACCCAGCTGTCGACCATTCGGGCGGACCTCCGCCCGACGGGCACCCCAAAATACGAAGGAGTGCCCCAAGATCCAGATCAGGCACTTCCCTATAACAAATAAAACAAAAACGAAAATATCAAAACCAATAACAGCACAACCACCAACACATCAAAAAACACCCCTTTCCTCAAACCTTCCGCACGTAACCAAAGTCCCATGATGCTACAAACAACTGCGGTCTCACATACCGCCGAAAACAAGAAGATTCCCATCTACCAATACGCTTTACCACCTCATCTCCAAGCCCCCCAACGGGCTGCCTCCGTTGCTTGCACCAATTCGGAATGAATGCGACCCGAATTCCTCCGGGCGCTCCCCCGCGTTACGTAGACTTAGCCGCAGCACCGCCACAAACTGAAACCTCGACAAAAACGACCCATTCAAATGCCGCAACAACGGGCCAGGTAAGCCTCCCCTCACGGCCATAAATCTCTCGACTAAACGCACAGGGCACAATTCCTCTCCTGGAACCGCATATAAACACCACCAATCTACCACGGCCCAGCTGATCCATTTTTGACCGGCCGAATCCGGCACTCCACCTGACTACTGCTCACTTGCACGTCCTCAAACATCAAACCACCACCCGTCACCCTGGACGGGCTCACCAGCTCGCCTATCCGGAACGCCCCATAAAAAGCGAGACCGAAAGCCGTTGTAAATAGAACCGTCTCGTACACAGGACTCACAAATGCCGCTCAGGCCACCCACCATCCGTCTCAACAAACCAAACGATACAGGGCGCCTCTTGTCCCTCTCCCGTACGCCACGGCGAAAGCCCCGCAAAGCCTGACGAACCCGAAAATCCTGTGAAACATCACGCTCCCCTCTCATTTTTAACCAAAATGCCACTGCCGACACCCGATGTGCCACAGCCGATGCCGATCGCCCGCTGAAAAATCCGTACTCACCAATGACAACAAAGCCACCAAGTAATCCACGCTTTCCCCACCAAACATCAGACGCAACAACTCCTCCCATTCAGCCCACACCTTAGCATACCGGCACCAAGTCACCTCGGTCACCGAGTTCCGAATCAAGTCTGAGATCACCGCCTCACCAGATGCCACAAATCCTCGGGGCACTCCACTCCAACTTCGTCCGCCCACGGCAACAGCGCCCGAAACCTGCTGAACTGAAAACGAGACAAAGCATCAGCCACCTCGTTGTCAACACCCGGAACGTGCCTTGCCACTACCTGCACATTCAACTGCAGACATCTCAACACTAAATGCCGCAAATACACCACCACCGGCTCCGACTTAGCAGACAAGTTGTTAATCGCGTGCACCACCGCCTGGTTATCACAATGAAAACACACTTTCCTTCCGGCAAAGTGCGACCCCCATAGCTCCACTGCCACTACAATGGGGAATAGCTCTAACAGAGCCAAATTCCTAACCAAGCCGCTCTCCCGCCACGCCTGTGGCCACTGCCCGACACACCCAATGACCTCTGAAGACAGCCCCAAACCCGGCCGACCCCCGCCGCATCCGTAAACAGCTGCAACGCCCCGTTAGACGCCACCCTCTCCATCACCAGCGTCCGGCCGTTGAAATGCTGCAAAAATTGATCCCATACTTCCAAATCGTCCCTGATCGCCTTTGTGATCCGCACAAAATGCGCCGGCAACCGTACCCCGGCCGTCGCCGGTCGCCAAACGCCTCGCAAACACTCTCCCCATTGGCACAATTCTGCAAGCAAAATTCAATTTTCCAAGCAAAGACTGCACCGCCTTAAGCCGCACCTTCTTCGCCGCTTTTACCCCTGACACTGCGGACCTCAAATCACGGACCTTCTCCGCCGGCAACCTGCATTCCATAGCAATGGTGTCAATTTCAATTCCCAGAAAACACATCACCGGCGCCGGGCCTTCCGTCTTATCCGGCGCCAAAGGAATCCCGAAACTGGCCGCAACTTTTTGCAACGCAAATAGCAAACCCGCGCAAACCATCGAACCCGCCGGCCCGACACACAGGAAATCATCCAGTAATGAATGATGGACGTAAGCCCGGACACGTCCCGAACCACCCACTCAACAAACGAACTAAATGCCTCAAAGTACGAACACGAAATGGAACAGCCCATTGCAAACAACGATCAACATAATAACTGCCATCCCACCAGCAACCCAACAAATGCTGACTATCTGGATGAACCGGTAACAACCGAAACGCTGCTTCCACATCCCGCCTTTGCCATCAATGCACCCCGCCCCCGCCCGCCCTAACCAGGTCCAACGCCTTATCGAACGACACATAATATACCGCCGACAACTCCGGCGCAATGCCATCATTCACCGATAACCCTTCCGGGTAAGACAAATGATGAATCAGCCGAAATTTATTCCGCTCCTTCTTTGGTACCACCCCCAACGGTGACACCACCAAATTCCCGCACGGCGGGGCGACATAAGGGCCGCCCATCCTGCCCAAAGCCACCTCCCTTTCCAGCTTCTCATCCACCACTTCCGGGTGATCCCGAGCGGAACGCAAATTACGATACGGCGGAACCGATGCATTAACAACCGACGGAATATGAAAACCATCCGAAAAACCAGAACTTAACAACGCCGCCGCCTCCTTGTCCGGATACCTATTTAAAAACGGAACCATCACTTCTACCTTCACCGGCGTCGTCCCTCTTACCAGCCCCATCACCAGCCTTTCCTTTTCCTTTTTTAAAACATTTGGACAAGCTATGTCCCCCCCCACATCCGGAGCATTCATGCTTAAAACGGCACGCCGCTCCAAACCTGCACTGCCCTTCATTGTACTGCCAACACAAACCTTTCTTGAAACTTGCCGGGGACCCGGCCCCCCCCGAACCCCCGGCGCCCCCCCGAAAGGGCTGAGCCGGTGCCGACATCAATCGCATCCATAAGGAAATATCCTTATGGTCCCAACGCATATCTGGCCGCAATGCCTTCCGCTGCCTAAATTGCTCGTCGTAGCGCAGCCACGCCAGTCCGCCATAAACTCGATAAGCCTCCCCTATCGCATCCATGTAGCCGAACAAAGCCGAACAATGCTCCGGCTCCTTCTCCCCGACCACGCTCGCCAAAATCGCAAATGCCTGTAGCCAGTTGGCAAAAGTCCGAGGAATAAGCCTATAACGGCGCTTTTCCTCCTCGTCCTTCTCCTTTTTGGAATCACTCGGCTTAACCCTATCCAAATTAAATTTCTCCAGGGGAAGCAGAGAAAATATCTCCACATATTCCCCTTTCCAAATTTTTTCCCGCACCTCCTTCTTTAAATGGGCCCCCAGCGGGCCCTCAAAACAAACATAAACTTCGCTTTTAGCCCTATCATCTAAGCGCACCACCTCATCCTCCTTCTCCTTTTCCTTCTCCTTTTCCTTCTCCTTTTCCTTCTCCTTTCCCCCCCCCCGTCTCACTCCCCCCTTCGCCCCCCCCTCTACTCGCACCCGCTCCGTCACCCCCCGTCGCCGCCGAGGCCCCTAAACCGGCTGCACCCACCCACGCCGCCACCGGCGCCTGGGCCCCCTCCCCCCCCCGCTCCCGAAGCCGCCGCCAGCCCCTGCAACAGCCCCAACAATTGACTCCACACTGCGAAACCAGCGGGCGCTGCCGTAGCCGCAGCCGCCCCCCCCCCCGAAGCCCCCCGCCAGCGCAGCCCCTGCCGCCTCCGCGGCCGTCTCACCCGACCGCCGCTCGGCGTCTCCCGAGACCGCCGCCTCGCTGTCCTCCGTCTGTCGTCCATCCGACTCCTCCGAACCGAAAGCCTCTTCCCCCTCCTCGCCGCTGGCCTCATCTTCCATCCGACATCCGGGGGGCGCCGCCGCAGCCCCCCCCCCACCACGGCCGCCAGACAGGGCCGCCGCGTGGGCAGAGTCATCCCCGCTCCATCTCTTGCCCCGGGGTGACAACCCAGGAGACCGTCCTGTCCCCCGCGCCGGCACCCCGGGCCTCGACCTCTTGCGCCCCGCCCCCCTGCCGACTGCAAGGGGCCTCTGGGCGCGGACGACCAGACGCCCGGCTCCGGATCTCAGCCGTCGTCGCCTCTGGCCCTCCTGGGCTATTGCAGGCCTCCATCCGCCGAGTCCTCCCGCTCCCACGGGAGACTGCCACATCCGGGGGCTGCACAGCGGTACTGAGTGACCCGGCGGTTGCCGCAGGGCTCCCGCCGTCACTCCTTCTCTCAGCCGCACCGGGGTCAGGCACCGCAGACCCCCCCCCCGGCGCCGGACCTACCGCCACGTGCAGCCCCGCGGGTCCCCCCCGCCGACTGCAGGGGGATCTGCTGGCCTCTCTCCTGCGCCGAGCGCGCTCCCGGCCTGGAGCCGCTGCAGTCTCATTAACTCCAGCCCGGAGGCCGGGACCGGAAGCAGGCCCCGTGCTGGCCACTCCCACCTCCCGACCGCCGCGGCTGGAACGAAGATTCCTCCCGCCGGCCTCTGCAGCAGCCAGACGCTGCTGCTGCGCTGCACTCTGCGGAGGGTCCCTGGAGGGGCTCTTACATCTCCTCCTCGCCCCCCCCCGCGCCCGGGGAATACCTGCGGGGGGGCCGCGACTGGCGCCCGCCGCTGCTGGGGGGACGAGGGGCAAGCGCCGACGGGTTAACCCCGGCAGCCCTGATGTGGGTCTGCACTGCCAGGGGCCCGTGCGCTGCGACCGCTGCCTGAATCAGACGCTGGAGCTCCTGAAGATCTGCCATGGAGGTGCACGTGCAGATCGTTCGGCGTCCGGAAACAGAAGAGGAGGTAACTCCTTCCTCTCCCAGCTAACCCTTTCCCTGCTCCTCCTCTTCCTCCCCGGCTAAAACCATCCCCCAAAGCCATATTAGGCATATACCACTGTCCCTATTAACCCATCACTCCCTACCTCCCCCTTGGTCATGTCGCCCCTCCCCCCAAGTGGGTCCGTGGCTTTCTTTCTACAGCCAGTATAAAAGGATTCCTTCCCTCTAAAATCATGCTATTAACTAAGAATATAATGTAAAATGCAGTGTTAGGCCAGAGTCACACGTGCGAGTGCCTCGCGTGTAACTCGCGTGAGTCTCTCATTGAATCACCCGGCATGGACTCGCACTCTCCTGACAGGAGCAGGTCGGTTGCATGTATGTCTATGCAGCTGAGACGCTCCTGTCCGGAGAGTGTGAGTCCATGCCGGGTGATTCAATGAGAGACTCACGCGAGTTACACGCGAGGCACTCGCACGTGTGACTCTGGCCTAACACTTTATCACACCACTATATCTCTCCTGAGAGGTGCACAAAAGAGTTTTCCCCTGCCCACTATTAGGCTATGTGCGCACATTGCGTCGTGTCCCTGCAGAAATTTTTGCAGGGATTTGACAGCACATGTGCGCTTCAAATCGCTGCAGAAACTCTTGCATAATGGATCCAGTGTTTCAGCAGAAAAAAAGCCGATTTCATGCGCTCTGGATGAAGCTTCTCCCATAGACAGAGCAGGACCTGCATCCAAAGCGCACGGAATAAGTGACATGTTGCTTTTTAGAACGCAGTGATTTGGAACAAAATCTTGGCATTCAAATCGCTGCGCTCTCAAACGCAACGTGTGCATGGATTATGCACAATCTTCATAGATTGTGCTGGGGACGCAGGTTGCATGCATTTACGCTGCGGTGCAATACGCAGCGTAAATGCATGAAATTCAGCAACGTGCGCACACAGCCTCATAGTCATCCTCCCACTATAGCATATTGTACGGATGTCAATCAGTAAGTGTTGGGCTGCATTTTTACGTGAATATGAGGATTACATTTTCTGAACTGCAAGATTGCTGCCATGTTTCGAGAACAATTCTATGACTTTAGAGTACTTAAGGCCATATGCGCAAAAGAAAATGAATTTTTCTTACGGAAAAACCGGGACCCTGTGAAAGAATCCCACACCTGTGGTGAAAAAAATGCACCAAAACTGCAACAAAATCCGCATGTGGTTTTGCCGCGGTTGGTGAGGATTTGGTGCGGAATTTCTGCGGTTTTGCCGCAGGTTGATCCCTGCTTTTTTTACCAATAATTAATGGTAAAACCGAAGGGACCCGCAGAAAAGAAGTGACATGCACATTCATTCTGCAGCGGAAATTCCGCTGGTAAATCCGCAGGGACAAAAAAAACCGCAGTGTTCGCACAGATTTTTTTAATCCCCATAGATTTTGCTGAAGAAGGACTGCAGAAATGTTATAAACATTTTTCTGCAGCATTTCTGCAGTAAAATCCGTGGCAATTCCGCTGGTAAATCCGCAGCATGCGCACAGTGCCTAAGGTGGGATTTTACATGCTGTTTTCTCAATGCTTGCGGCAACTATTTAGGAGGCCAGACACCTTTGAGATATAATGGTTGATTTTTTCACTCTGAAAAAATCGAATGCAACACAGCATGAGAATCTTTAGCAAATATCCAAGGACGAACCCAAGGTTTTTCCATAGATTTGCAGTTTAACATACTGTGGATCCACTTGTCGATTAGCCACATTTAATAGGACTAATCTGCATGAGGCTACATGACATGGTTTTCACACTGTCACTATCTGTGTCAATAGGTGACACATCTCTTTTTTTTTGCCACAATCCGTATGAAATCCAAAAGCTAAAAAAAGCCTTGTATTGTCTATTACACAGATTCCCATTAAATTTACTGATGGATTAATGCATCCATCTATCATGCTGAATTTGCATTGGAGTCTGTCTCGAAATCTGAATGAAATTTACTCTGTGTGAGCATACCCCTAAGGCTGGAGTCACAGTTGTGTGAGGATCACATCATGTTGCCCGAACTGGCCGCCGGCTCTCCTGGCAGGAGCGGGTCAGTTTCATGTATTTCTGTGCAGCTGACACGCTCCTGTCTGGAGAGCGGGCGTCCAGTCCGGGCGATACGATGCGATCCTAATGCAAGTCACACCACGCAATTGTGACTCCAGCCTAATGACTGTGAATTCCCATAATGCAAACTGATTGCAGACATCTATGCAAATTAAAATTCATTTTATACATTTGAATAGGGTTATTTCTGCAGCATGTGCTAGGCTGAATGGATCCCACAGAGGAGGCATGGGCAAAGTGACCCATGACTAACTTTGTAGAGCAACGAGGGGTTAACTTGTAGGAGGAAAAAAAAGCGCAGGCTGGGGGGGGGGGGTCAACAGTTTAGGGGGGCTGGTGTCAGAGTTGGGAGGGTGGTTAAGATTGAATTGGGTATATAGGATCAGGAAGGGGGTATGGGGACTACCAGATCAGTGCGTGTGGCCAGCAGAAGAGGTCATGCCCTCCCGCCTTGTGTTAAATTGGGGTGTGGGTTGTTAGGAGATAGGCTAGTTTCACACTTGCGTTGTTTTGACGCAAACGGAATCCGTCACTAATGTAGTACTGTTCATTTATTTACATTTGAAGCGCATTACTATGGCGCGTGTGTGTGTCATACAGTACCCGCTTGTGTCCACATGATGTCGCGCTTCCACTGTAAATAAATGATCTGTACTGTATTTGTAATGGAGCCCGAATCCGTTAAAATAGCGCAAATGTGAAACGGCCCATAGTGTTGCGTATTAACAAACTGTTTGGTGTCATTTCCGCAAGCGGTAGTGAGGTGGGTTCTTGGAATTGGTAGTAAAATGGTGGTGGGGGATTGTATATAAGGTGGATGGTAACCCCCTCCTTTTCCTTTGGAATGGTAATTATCTGACAGACTTTGGGGCTCTCCAGGGTGGGGTCCCGTGGGAGTCGGTGTTGAAATGGTTTTCTGGTAAGAGGTGCCCCTGAGCCTGTGGTTGCAGCCGGGGGCAACGCCAAACGGTTTTTTAATTTTATGGGAATGTCCGCCAGATTTTTTTGGCGGTCCAAGAACCTTCCTCGCTTAACGAAAGTTGTGCTATTTATTTACTGTTATGTTTGTGCAATAAAGGGCCAATTTGGCCAATTTATGCAAGCAGGTGTTATGTATTTATTGGGGGGAGAATCTGTGAAAAAAGAGTAACGTGAATAGTTAGTTGGTTGAAGTCGGAAAGTAAGCACTACAATACTGTAGTTATGGATTTCAATACAAGCTACAAACATTGATACATAGGGGCAACATGCAGTCAGATGTGCAGCTTACCAGACTGTTCTCCTTCCACGCCTCTGGAAACTTTGGTCTTTGCTTTTCTCTGGACACCAATACTTGCATGTCTTCGAATGAAGGGTGGTTACCTGCTTCTGCCTGAAATGCCATCTGATGATCGGGCACAGATTCACCTATACACAGATTGTTGTATTAATCATAGAGTGCAGTAGAATACATTGTTGTTTCAGAATAACATATAATATATTAATGTATTGATTATTCCACCCTGGAACCAGGCATACATATGGGTGATCTCTCGCTCTGGCTGTATGCAGTGGTGGACTGCTGTGCATTGTGTACTTAGGGCAGTGCCTGTAATACCTGGTTCCAGAATTCAAAAATAGATATAATGAAACAAATAGAAAACTGAAAGACTTGTTGAAGTAACGCCTTGAATACCAGGACTATATAGTATGACCAAAGGTGAATATTGTTTTGTATGGAAAATGTGAGCTGTTTGGAAACTGTTGCTTCATTTGTATTCATTGACTGAATTCAGGAATGATTTAACCTCTAAAGCCATTTGCACACGCTGGTTTTTTATGCATTTTTATGTGTTTTTTGTGTGTGCAGTTTTGTCACAGATCTGCATGCCTATCCTTATGCCAGCAAACTCAATGAGAATCCTGAAGTGTTGTGCCCACGTTGCTTATTTTGTCTTTGCAGATTTGGTGCAGAAAATAATCTGCAGCATGTCAATTTTTTGGTTCATTTTTCCTGCATTTTTCAGCCCTTCCACCCATTGGTTTCACAAAGAAAAAAACATAATAAAAAAAGGCAAAAATGCACCTCAATTTTGGTGTGTTTTTTTGCAAGAAGATGCAGATTTATTGCAGAAAAACACACCAAATACTCAGCGTGCGCTTATAGCCTTACACTATCTGTCTGTGTAGATATATAGATACAGTATATCTATATGCATATATACTTATATGAAATCTGTATTCATAATTAGTGCAAGGGGCAAAACCTTGAAAGTCTAGAAAACACACCTGTAGAATATATAGTAAATGGAAAAACATAATATAATGTATCCTTTTCTATCAGTGTTTCGTTATTTCTCTGTTTCCTAATGGTATGTGTGCACGGCGTCTTTTTCAGATGCATCATGCCTGGAATCCACTTGAAAGCATGGCAAAAGCCTCCCATAAAATGAACAGGGTGCACAGCAAAGTCAAAACGACATTGCTGTGTGCATGTTCCTTCTTATTTCACTTCTTTTAACCTCTTCAGGATTCGGATAATTATCAATATAGGGAGAATGTTGCTGGCAGGAGAGCCACTACAAGAATGACGGCAAAGCCACCGGTGAAACCTCCTCGGGAAAATGACTACCAATTTTTCTTGAAGCAGTGTCTCTAAATGACGCTGTGTACACATACCCTAAGGCCCTGTGCGCACTAAAAAATGGAAATTTTTTTAAGACAATTTTGGACCCTATGAAAGATTACCGCACCTGCAGTAAAAAAAAGCCGCAAACTGCACCCGAAAACAGAATGCGGTTTTACCACGGTTCACCATGGATTTTCCGCAGGTTGTTCTCTGCGGTTTTTGATCATTATCTATGTCAAAAAAACGTAGGTATCTGCGGAAAAGAAGTGACATGCAATTCTTTTTGCTGCAGAAAACATGCAGCAAAACCTGTTGGTGAAAAAAAAACGCAGTGTTTGCACAGCTTTTTTTTTTTTACCATAGGTTTTGCTGGGGAAGGATTGCAGCAAGGTTATGAACATTTTCTGCTGCAAAACAGGCAGCAAAAGCATGATAAAAACCGAAGTGTGCGCACAGGGCCAACACAGTTTTCCTACACAGCAGCTTGGGAAATGCATGTAGCCTCCAGTTATACAGTGTGTCCACCCATATCCTGTCCACCGCCATTAACTTGAGAATGGCGGCAGCTATAGGTATAGAAGTGGTGTCTAGGTATAGTAAAGTAGGCATGCGCTACGTAATGAAACAACCTATAGCGCCACCTGGTGGAAAACAACGGAGTTAGCATTTTTATCTCGAAAACAGAACGAGATAGAGAAAAAAAATGAATTAAAAAATTGTAGGGCATCATCAATTCAATACGATTCGACACCTTGCATACAGAAATGCTATGATATGAAACCCATGATCCCCCAAAACATTGAATGCTGGTCACGCATATGGCGCTCATTACACTACACACAGCCACCATACCCAATGACTTGTAGGAAGGTCTCCATGAGGTATCGCTTCACGTCCGCAGCCTTGTGAGTATTACACGTTCTAATCATAGCATTTCTGTATGCAAGGTGTCGATTCATATTGAATTGATGGTGCCCTACAACTTTGTAATTCACTTTTCTTCTCTATCTCATTTCGTTTTCGAGATAAAAATGCTAACTCCGTTGTTTTCCACCAGGTGGAGCTATAGGTGGTTTCATTATGTAGCGCATGGCTACTTTACTATACCTAGACACCATTTTTATGCCTATAGCTGCTGCCGTTTTCAAGTTAATGGCGGTGGACAGGATATGGGTGGACACACTGTATATACATACTAGAGATGTCATAACATTACTGACACCTGAAACCAAGTTCAGAGCACATGACTGGCAGCTGACACCAGGCTAAAACTGGTGGATGTACTAACAGAAGTGATAAAAACAAATTGAGGGAAACAAAAAGTACAGATAGGATCTTGCTCGAGTAGAGTAGTGGATATGAAGGGATCAGGAAGGCTCACCAGTAGTAGTTGTGTAAGTCACAATCACTGTTAAAACATGTTCTGCTGCAGTTACCCGGGGGAAGATGATAGGTGCAGATCAAAGAAAAGGTTAAACGCCACTCTGCGGTTGAAAAAAATCCAAGACCATATGGATAGCAATTGTGATCTTTATTCGTCTATGAGTTTCAGAGATTATTCTCCTTCTTCAGGACCAAAAATCACATTGGGCTCAATGTGATTTTTGGTCCTGAAGAAGAAAAATAATGTCTGAAACGCATAGATGAATAAAGATCACAATTCCTATCCATTTGGTCTTGGATTATCTTCATCCGCAGAGTGGCATTTAACCTTTTCTTTGATCTGCACCTATCATCTAATAGAAGTAATGACAGACCCTGATACCTATAGAGGTTTTTCAGTTGCGAATGCTTTAGGATCCCTTCACATGTCCATTTTTCCAGTACTTTTTGTATCCATTTTTTTCATGGATACAGCACTTATCCATTATAACCTATGGTGACCTTCACATGTCTGTGTTTTCACATAGACTGTGAACCAAAAGAATACATTTTTGTTTTTTTTCCGGCAGTACGGATGACAAGGGCCCATACAAGTCTATGGGTCCGTGAAAAACACGTACAGCACACACACATGGCATCCATGTGCCATCTGCGTGCCATCCATGTCTTGTATATGTTTAACATTGGAATTATAGGAGAAGCTTTATAATATTTTCAGTTCTTTAGCCAAACAGGAAAAACACAGATGACACACGGATGACACATTTACGGCACACTGATGGAAAACACTGATGACGCCGGTACCAGTTTTTCACGTATATGTTTTATACGTACGTGTGAAGGGGGCCTAAGGCTCAATTCAGAACTGTGGCTGCGATGCAGCTTTTTGCCCTGACCACAGCAACAAAATATACTCTGGCTGCAATGTGTGAACATTGCCTTACCAAATCTGACTTACTGTTATTCTCGTGTGAAAAAATGGATGGCCACAAAAAATGGACACAGAAAAGCCTACGGCATTATTCACGTGTGCTTTTTTTTTTTGCAATTGATCGCTTTGAAATAGATTTAAGAGATGGAAACGTCTCAGTATTTTCTTTACAAGTTTCTCCCATTTATGTACCACTCCTTGTTTTTAGTATACGGAATGTACCGGGCGTCTTTTTTAGGCAGCTTATGCCGAACCCGCCTGAAAAAGTGCCTCAAAAAATGAACATAGCACACAGCAATCCAAAAAACCCATTGCTGTGCACTTTTTCAGTCTTTTCTTACTTCATTGAACTGCTTCATGGTTTGAAAATCTTGAAGTAGTTAAAAGAAGTTTTGCATTGCCTCCTTGGGTGGCTCCCGCTAGGAAGCCGTTCACTATGCTATAAATTATAGAAAAAAGACGCCAGCAGCAAAACCACTGAAAAACTAAGCCAAAAATTGCCAGAAAAAAAACCACAGCACTATCCTGAAGTCGATTTTCCTAGAAACTCTCGACAGCTCTGTCACGGGAAAAACATGTTGGGTGCACATACCCCTTGATTTCAAAAGCTGCATAAAAAACTTCAATATGGTCTCATAGTCAAGGCACAGCATGATACTGTATATACATGTACAGTCAAAGGGGAATGTGATTGTTCACTTCCCTCTATTGCAAAATGTACCAAATTTATTAAGAGGAATGTATTTCTCAATACTTTGGATAACTTTATATAATAATTTATAAAATTATTTGTATAATTTAGGAAACTGCAAAGATGGGTTTCTGGATTTTTTCACATACAGTATCATATATTGGGCTATCCTATTCAGTAATGAGTCCCATATTTGTCTTGGATGCAATGATAACTGGAGATTGGTCTGGAGACCATGTGGGAAACACCGGGAAAGGAAGGTCACACCAGTCCTACTCCCAGAATTATGGTGTAGGGTGGCATAATGCACACTACCCAGGCCCATCTAGTTTTCATTCCAGGTACACTAACAGCTCAGCCTTATATTGATTTGGTGGTGGAACCAGTGGTGCATCTGTGGCAACCCTGAGGCTTCAGTCGCCACAGGGTACTGCACCTCAGTTAAGGTGCAGTGCTCATCCTGGGTAAGGAAGAGGTTAATTGCTGGTGTTTCTCACATTCACAACCACACACAGTTAGGTACTTTCCCACCGGGCCTGGGATAGATAGGGTGGTGGCCATCACGAGATATGGGACTTTCCTGGTCACTAGGACAACCACCTGGGGGGTGGACACCACTTGGAGAAAAGGAAGGAGCATCTTCACAGATAGTTAGTTAGCCCCGGGCACAGCTTGGGGTGAGGAGCACAGTCGGGACTTTGGTCCAGACATATTCTCTCTACCTTTACACTTCTGGGAGCACTAAAAGACCCGTGGCTTGGAGCAGGCTGCTCAGCCCGAGTTCTCTACAGCTACCGGGGATTTTAGGGTCTGTGGTGTGACGCCCCTGGACTATCAGGCTGTCACAGGGTACTGCACGCTCTTTTCCTTAGTGCAGTATTCAAATCTTGGTTCTGGGTCCCCATCTTACAGTGCTTCCTCCAACAGCAGATCAAATCCTAGGCACACCCTGCACCACACCCACCAGACACACCAGTGGGCGGTTTAAACGGAATAAGGTCGCCCACCTAGGGGTCAGAAAGGGAGGGTGAGGAGAGTGTCAGTGAAGAAAGTGAAGTGGAGTGGAGAGGAGTGAAGTGGAGGAAGCAGGGAGCGGTGGCTCCCCCGAATAGCTGTCTAGGTTGCAGGCAGTGATCTGGACCTAGAGGAGTTGGACACCCAGTCGCAGGGGATTGAGGCAAGGTGCCTGGACCTGTTGAGTGAACGGTCGGCAGCCTGGTCCTATCACCGGTCCGGGACCGAAGGTACGGCGGGGTACACGGACCCTAGGTCGGGGAGAAGCTTCAGGCAACCTGGCAATTAACCTGCGGAGAGCGGAGCCTTTATGGACTGTTTCCACCAGCTCCAGAATCGGGGCACTAGTGCAACGAGGGGGATAGGGCCTTCCACATATGCAGCCCACTGAAATCCCATGCGTGAGCCCTGAGAGCAGGCTCCCACACTTAGCCACAGTGGGGAGCAGGGCCTGGCAAGTTCCAGACTACCGGGCCACTGCAGTGAATCTAACTTTGTGCCAGGAGGCAGGTCACGGATCACCAGGCAGCACTGCAGGGTACGGGACCCGGACGAGCTCCCCTTGAGAGGCAATGGCACCTAGAGACTTGGTTTACCCGGTTGTCAGTGTCTGCTTATTGGGTGAGTACACAAATGATTCCCCTGTCACGGCACCCAGTATCATCTTCCAGAGCCCCGGGGCATACCCCTACCCGTAGAGGGTAACGACACCTGGCTGCCCCATTCCATCACCCCGGTTACTCCTAACATTGGCATCAGCAGTACTCCCAATTACCGCGACAAGTTCTGCTTGTTATTGCTGAAAATATAAACACATGTTTTGTATACTTGGTGAAAAATAAAAATTTATCTGATTAAAATAAAAAACAATTCCCGCACACCACGGGTGGCGTCACAAACTATCAGCTTCCTGTAAATATCCCCTTTTACATTAGAGTGTGGCCCCAAGCCCCCAGGTCCAGAGAACCTCGAGCCACGAATGGACATTGCCCACTGATCCAAGCAGTTTGATCCGTTGCTGGGGCGGCACATGTGGCAAGTGCAGGAAACACCCGAAGCCCGTTCCACATTCCGTCCACGGGATTGGAGGGACCCCGACCAGAAAGGACACACAGTGGGAACATCGGTGGTGACCTCCGATTTATCCGGGATCGGCTGGGGCCCATCACGGCAGAGATCGGTACTCTGAGGCTGCATTGGAACTGTGAGTAAAAAGACCTAGAACCGCAGCAGCTGACTCTGCCTCTTATTACCGTGGCCCCGCGCTTCGGCGCCAACGATCACTACAACTCTCATCATCCTCTCTGGGGCCCGCTCCACTTGTGGGGAGCAGAACCACCCTTGTTGCAACACTATCAGCCTCGGAGGACATCACCCGCAGCAACAGCTAATCCCTGTCCACGTACCACAGGTGGCATCACGAGACAAACAACCATCCTCCATTCATCCTCCCTTTTATTTTACCCTCAGGGCCACGAAGCCGGGCAGGGCCACTCGTGACATTCCCAGACCCGACGTCACCAGCCCAGCGACAAGTAAAGTTAACCCCTTGCTCCGTGGCTGCTACACATCCATCTCCCCAAAGCATTACAGGAGCTGTTTTTCAACATGACAATGCTAGGCCGCATGTTGATTTTGTTACTGTGAGCAGCCTATGTGCCTAAACATGCTACCTTGGCATGCAGGGTCTACAGACTTGTCTCCCTTTTGAGCTTATCTTAGCTGTCATTGGTTGACAATTGCACAGGTAGCTGCCAGCAGAGGATCTTGATGATTTACGTACTCAAGTGCATTATGTGTGGCAGAACATTTCTCATACAAAAATTTAATAACCTTAGTGATAGCATCGAAGTCATGTAACTGGGAGTATTACTGTGTATAGCTCTCATACGCAATACTAACAGCGGGAACACATGTATTAGGCTATGTCCGCACGTTGCGTCGGTGTACCTGCAGTTTATTCTGCACGTTTTCCTTCCCTTGGTTTTTGACCAAATGGCTTTTGACAATTTTTTAGCGCTAAAAACGCATGCGTTTTTACCGCATTTTTAGTGCGTTTTTAGCGCTTTTTACCTGCGTTTTCACCTGCGTTTCTGCAGATGCGTTTTTGAGATCAAGACACTGAGAAATAAAGTTGAATTAGTCAAAAAGAATGAAAAAAGAGAAAAAAAGTATGAAATTAACTTTTAATAAAATTATATGGGAAATTATCATTTTTAATGTAATAATAGTGGTTATGCACATTTTAACAGAAAAATAGCTAAAGTTTATTATTTTTTTACATTTAAATTTTCGGTTATTGTGTGTGTGTAAAGGAACATTAGAACCCATTAATTTTTGTCCAGAAAAGCATGCATTTTTGGAGCCAAAAACGCAGTTGAAAAGCAGGTAAAAAGCATGAAAAACGTAGGACTTGTGATTTTGGTTGCTTTTTGCCATTTCTCATTGACTCCAATGTTAAGGAAACGCTGCAGAAATGGCAAAAACAACTGACATGCTGCATCTTTTTCAGCATGGTTTTTGACCACAAATATGCAAATTAAACGCTGCAGAAAAAAAAGAAAAGTGCAGACAGGATTTCTGCTTTTCCCATAGACTTTGCTGGAAATCAAAAACGCATGCGTTTTTGCCCAAAAACGCTGCTGCCAAAAACGCTGCAGAAACGCGGTAAAAAACGCAACGTGCGAACATAGCCTTAGGCACAGGACCACACTTCCTCCACACTGGACCCAGTGACTTAATGATAAAGACCTGGGAAAGGTCGAAACATTGATCTAATTTTGATATTTGTGGCTTATGTTTTTGCACCTTTAGTGTTTGACCACATGTCTACCACATGCCTGTACAGCTAATCGATTTGTATCATTTCTCTTTGCTTATTACAGATTCCAAACCCCATGCTACCAGCAACTCCAAAAAAATCTACTTGTGTGCACCCCAATTCTTCCTATCTATCACACTCAATAATGAACAAATCGAGAGGTTCTGAAAACTTTGATTACATTTTTTCATTTCCACATCATTAACACATCTATTCATCCTGTGATTTCTATAATTCCACAATTTCCCTTCTTGGTGTTACAATTTCAATATTGAAGACTATAGAAAATCAGATGCATTAACACAGCTGTACTACTGCTTTTCAGCAATAGATGGCAGTATAACACCAGCGCTTGTCCATTCTGTATCCGCACATGGCATAATGGGCAGATCCCTCATGTAAATGTTTAGTAATACAAATGACGGCTCTATGGTATTGTAATGTGGTAGATGCAATTGGCTTAAGGATAAAGAATGTAGAAGATAATACGGTAATAAAAAAGGGAATGACATCAGCAGAATAATAGGCACTACTACTTTGTGAGGTACCATATTGCTGGTTTATTCTCCCATAGAAGAAATGCGAGTAGTAACCCAACATATAAAAAACACAACGTGCCTCTGTATTAAATCGTGAAGCAAATATGACTACAGGATCAGTTTATGCTGTATAATTCTCTGTAACCATGGCAACAAATTGGTCTGCACAGAGCCTGTATACATGAAACAGTAGGGTCTGTGTGCAGTCCATGAGTGCCATAGACTGTAAATGGGTAAATGGAGATTACACAGACGCATTATAGTCATGGCATATGGCTGATTTTCCACATGGACCGTTGGCATGCATGGGGGAAAAAAAAATCCCAGCATGAACCCCTATATGTCTTGGTGATGATACAGACAAATTAGTCACCGTGGACTGTGCACTTCTTCCTCACTATGGTGTTACCGCTTTGGGGTATTCTATCTACGAGAGGGAATGCACCATGCTAAATTAGGGAGGGTATCATTTAGGGTTTGAGCGGTTGTAGAACGGGGGCGTCATTACATTTAGGAAGCCGACCCCCGTAGTGTAGGAAGGGAAAAGGATAGGGATAATCATCTCTCCTTCCTAATTTTAAACTCAATTGTTTGCTTATGTATGTGAATTTGATATCAATAAAATTATATATTTTTATGAAAAAGTAGTGAAGACTAAGGTTTGAGAAAATATCTACTTTAAGTACTTGGAATCGGTATACACTATATTTTATAGACCAGAATAATGTATACATGGAAAGGCATATCCAGCACAAATCAACAAAGTGGACGAGCACACTGAGCCACGTACAAAGCTAGTCAAATGTATGTACCGTATTTCAATATGACGGTCTGAACCCCACCTTAGTGCATCTACATTATGCATCTGGGCCAAACCTAGATTGCCATACTAATCTGTGGTGATTAGAGATGGGCGAATAGTCAAATATTCATGTTCGTCACAAATAACAAATTGTCACACAGAGTTTTGTATGAACTTCGACGACTGTCATGGCGGTGTTAGGCTCTGTTCACACTGTAGATTATGACACTCTGCTGATGGTTTCTCTGATGTTTCTGATTAACACAGGCAGGCATGGGCATCGACCTGCTGTGTGCTCAGTCATAGACAGGTTAGAAAGAGTTAACCTCTGTGATAGCCTGCTTGTTAGGCTCCTTTGATCCCATGTTGTGAGGAAGTCAATCACATCTGCTCCTCTCATACTTAAGCTGGATGAAATCTTCTACCCATGCCAGCTATAGGTTATACTGTGTTGGTCTGTGTGTTTTGGTGTCCCAGACTATCTGGAAAGTGTTGCTTTTTGCCTGGAGTGATTGCAGAGTGTAACAGTCATCTCGTTGTTTCATCCTTGCTCTTATTTTCCTCCTTATCTTTTATTGTCTGATACCTCTGTTTGTGCGTGCTGTGTGACAGAGTTTTGGTTTCCCCTGTCTGTCTATTTTTTGTGGGTTTAATCTTACTACTGTCCCAGCCCCCCCAGGGAGGAGGTATCAGATCAGGGCTGCTCAGGATCTGGGCCAGGAAAGAGACTCAGATATCCCCACCTTTATGGGTATCCCTGAGACTAGGGATAGTATAGGGACCCCTAGCCTGAGGGTTGTCTTGGGAGCCCTAGTTTCCTGCCATTCGCATAGTCATTGTGACACAAATCTAATGCAAATCAAAGGGGAACGTGAACATTTTTCTTGAAGATTTCCTAGAAAAATGCTCCAATTCCCCTTTCATTTGCATACATTCATTATTTGTCATGGATACTGGAATAGTATTCGGAGAGTATAATCTAAACCCAAATATTTCACTATTCACCCATCTCCAGTGGTGACCTTGTTTCCATTCAGTAAAACCGTTCAGGTGTAAAGTAGTTGTCTCAACTTCTTTTCTTCAGGAGTCTACCACTCCTTAACTTCTTGCTTTGTCAGGGCAATGAGCTTCTGAAGATGGACAGCTCAGACCAGTAGCATTGTCATATAGTCGTATGGTCGCCTTCTCAGGCTGATAGAAGAGACAGATTGGCCTCTGGAGAATGGGAGAAGCACAAGGGGATTGAGGCTGATCAGACCCTGCAATCTGGCCAGCTTCAGGGGGGCATGAGCTGGCTCGAAAATAAAAAGCCCGCTATCGGCATGCATTACTCAACTAGCTAACTAGCCACAGAGCCCGCAAGATGGCCAGTAACTTACGCCATAAGCTGTACATATAAAATTAATCATATACTTGAGAATGGAGAGGATTTTTAATAAGTAGTAAATTGCAAAGTTGCTTGTTTTTTTAGTTTTTTTTAGAAGCACTTTGCAATTTTAGCTATACAAGAACGTATGTCAACCACTTTAGGGCGCGAAACTACAGTGCAGGTGCAGACAAATGGCCATTTTGCACCCATGTGAAACCTGCCATGGTCTATTTACATGCAAGATGAAGATTATAGCAGTTTACTAGCAAATTAATCTACCATGTAATCCATTCAAAGGGTTGTCCACACTTGGATCTCAAGTCTGCAGTCACTGTATGTGATTGTCCTTACGGAACACACAGTGTGCGCTTTCTGGATTCTTCGGTGTCAGGAGTGGGCAGTCATGTTACCGCCAGAATACGATTTGCATACTTCAGGCCACATTCCAACTAGATGTGTCCAGTCTTCTCTATACATTTGTATTGAGCGAGACCACACATGCCCAGTCTGCATGTGTCTGCATGAGTGCAAATCACATATTTGTGGTAACATGCTTGCTGGCTCTTGTCACTGACACCAGAGAACCCTGATAGCGCGCACTTTGTTCGCTGTGAGGATTCAAGTAACTGCAGACTTGAACTCCAAGCCTAGACAGCCCCTTTAACCTGCTATGACTGTTTAGTTGCAGCCTGCTGTTCTTCCTGCTCCACTGCTGCGCAATGAACAAACCTTCAGAGTCTCTTTATTAGTTTGCATCTTCACTGTGATCTCTCATTGTAGACCTTTTGACTCACTGTGAATACAGCAGGGAGCAGTGAGTATGTTCTGCAAATATCAATAATGCTGCAGCCATATGTCAGATTTCTATAAAGAGAAATTTCTTGCACAACAAGGAGATAATATTCTTGAACTGCGTCATCGCACTTAATGATGTCCTATGGTGTTGCATTGCGACCTGCGACTTACTGTGACTGCAACGGAGTCGCAAATGTTTCCAAATGTGTTCAATTCTCAATCTCTGGTCAAAAGTCGTGTGCAATTTAGTTGCAATAGACTTCAATGCAAATCATATGCGACTGCAACTTGCATGTGACTAGCGCTAAAATAGTTGCACAAATGTTTTTGGTTGCGCAACGTTTCTAAGAATTGCTGTTGTGCACTACAGGTCACACACCCAAAGTTTACTGAATGGCGCTGCTTACTTTGAAGCATAAGTCACATGAAAATACAACTGGCTCCGACTTTTTGCGAGTTGCTTGTTGCAGGACTTTGCAGCATTACATAGTAGCGATCTTTGGCGACACAACCTGGTTTGGGGCCAAAGTCGTCATTTATCTCCACCTCCTGAAAGTGAGATTTGCCTACTTGGAAATTTTAGCTTATTATGCAGATATGACAGCTGCCGATAAAACAAGGATAAATGCTCACTGGCTGGGGAATATGATGACTGCAGGGCAGATTTGCTGCTCATGGGCTGCTGTTGTCCTTTAGTACAAGGCATATACAGTTACTTGACCTCTATGACAGAAGTATTTCAGAAACTTCAGTGCAGCTGACAGGGAAACAAGGAAGATTACATCTACATCTTGTGATCTGAAACATAAGCAGTTAGATAAGGCCGTTTTACAGTGAAGAAAGACAAATGCAGACACCCGGATGTCAGAGGTGACTGGTTATCTTTGATGAACATATGCTGGATGTTCCCTGAATTTACAGTAATTTCCTAATGTATTTCTATGATTGGAATTGCTCCTTTTGTAAATGGGAGTGATCTATTCACAAGCAGCACAATTGAATTTTCATCTGTTAACTTATCTTGTAACAGAATCAAGTCTGCCCTCTTTGGAAGGAAGCCTGTATTCTGTTTGTACACTGCATTTCAAATTATTATACAAATTGCATTTCATTTTTTGTTTTTCCAATAAACTTATGGATGCTCTTATGACTCAGGGGTCTTTGGATCACTGAAATCAATCTCAAGCATCTGTGATAATTAGTTTGCCAGGTGAGCCCAATTACAAGAAAACTACTTAAGGCTATGTTGTCATGTCCAGTAATCATCCGTTAGATTCCTCCTGCCCTCCTCTTTAGTATGCCTATGACGTCAGGAGTGTGAGCGGATATCCTGCACCTGTGCATTCTGCCTGCCGTCTCCCCTCTGCACTGTGAAGTCACAGTGACTCCCCGGTGCCTGCGCACATCAAAATTGAAGACTGTGGCCTTCTGTTGGCAGTCTTCAATTTTGCTGTGCGCAGGCGCCAGGAAGTCACTGTGACTTCATAGTGCACGGGGGAGGGGGGAGACAGGGCAGGCAGAATGCACAGGTGTGGGATTTCCGACTGCGCACCTGACATCAAAGGGAAGGGGAGGAGGAATCCTGAATAATGAAGACCAGAGGCCGGATTATCTTCCAGGTAGTACACGCCCCATAGCCCGGAATATAGAAGATATAAAACAGGATTTTTCCAAAATGACCCCTCATACAGGAGGTATACAGTTATTGCCAATTTTAGCTCTATGCTACCAGTATGCCCATATCAATAACTAAAAAACCTGTGACAGAGTCTCTTTCAAGGGAACTCTATTAATAGGATCACCCTCCTAAGCATGTAGATATAGTAATCTGAAAAAATGATACCTTAATATCTGCTATCTGGTGTCTTAATCCAGAGAAATCTTTTCTTGCATGTAAATGAGCTGTTCCAGGCTATGGGTCGGACACTGATCTGAATGAGGACCTGCCTCCAAGGCTTATTTTTAACAAAAGGGAGAGCTACCAGTGTGAGACATGCAACTAACACAGGACAGTAGAACTGAACTTTGTCTTCTCACAAGCACATTTGCTGCAGCTGTCACAGCTCTGCTGTATTGCAACAATATTGCTTTATTGGCTTACTGTGACATAGAAGTTGGAGCACTGAACGGAATCTGCGGATGTGTCACTTAGGCTGTGTGTACATGTTGCATATTTGATGTGTTTCTTTATGCGTTTTTCAGTGCAAATTTGTCAAAACCTGAAGGGTTTGCTGATGCTACCAAAATGAATGAGAATCCTGAAGTTTCAGGCCTATTATAGTTGTGTGTAATTCCAGCAGTAACTTTATCCTACAAAGTAAAATAGATGAGCATTCTAAAAATCAAATAAGATCTGGCAGAAATGATATATTCTGATATTGTCATCGATTTTCTATTTTAACCTCATAACGACGGCCGTACGACTTAAAGCGGCGGCAAAACAGGGTACTTATTCTGTTCCGCCGCTTTAAAGCGGCGGCCCGAAAAAACCCTGTAGCGCCCCCCAGCGACCGAAAATCTCGGGGGTTTCAGCTACCGGGGGTAGCTGAGACCCCCCAGATTATGAATCGGGGTGTTTTTTTTGGACCCCGACCATGTGATCGCCGGTATACACCGTATACCGACGAACACATGAAAAAAAAAGAAATGGCCGGTAAAACTGATTTCTTTTTCATCTGACATGATCAAACATGTCAGATGAGAAAGAAATCTAACCCCCTAGTGCCCCCAAAGCCCCCGGTACCGGAGAGTCCCCCCACCCCCACCCCTACCCCCACCGGACATCCAAAATGGCGCCGAAGCGCACAGAAAACTGCAGCCGCCGCCGGCTCTGCAGTCATTTCCCTCCGATCTGAAATGATCAAACATTTCAGATCGGAGGGAAATGTCCTCCCCCTGACCCCTCCTCCGGTCCACCGGAGCCCTCTGGTCACCGGAGCCCCCTCCGGTTCTCCAGAGCCACCACCCCCCCTCCCCCCTCCGGAGCGTGGAAGATGGCGGCGCACAGCGCGCGGCCGCCTTCATTCTGCTCTTTCTGCCGCATGTGACACGTCACATGCGGCAGAAAGGTGTCCCCAGGTCCCACCAGGTCACCCCCCGTCACCCCCCCCCCCCCAAGCCCCCGGTTATACGTTACCGGTCTGCCGCTCCGGGCCCGCGATCGCCGCCTCCTTCTTCAATGCTGGCGGCGCATGCGCAGACAGCGGCTGTCAGCTGGATCCCTGCAAGCAGGAATCCTGCTGACGTCGCTGATGCACAGGCTCCACTGTGGACCGGGGGAGGGTGAGTGCAGTGATCTGCAGCCACACTCCTCACATGGAGAGGCTGCTGTTCCAGAAAATGGGGGGTACGTTCTGTGAGCGTGCCCCTCATATTCTGGAATGAGCTTACTGCAGGTCACTCTGCCCTAGGTTGGACCGGGGCAGAGTGAGTGCAGTATTCTCAGATTACTGCCCCTACACTGCTCATGGAGAGCTTGCTCTTCCAGAAAATGGGGGATACGTTCCCTGAACGTGCCCCCCATATTCTAGAAGGTCCAGAGTCGCCGAGGGACCTCCAAAATGGATTACAGCGACCGAAATTTCTTTATTTTCAATAAATTGGTAAAAGAGGAATGTTTCGGGGAGTGTTTTTTCAAATAAATTTTTTTTTTGTCTTTTTTTTTTCTATTACTGACTGGGTTAGTGATGTCGGGTATCTGTTCAGATGCTGTGACATCACTAACCCCAGGGCTTGATGCCAGGTGACATTACAGCTGGTATCAACCCCATATATTACCCCGTCTGCCACCGCACCAGGGCGCGGGATGAGCTGGGGCGAAGCGCCAGGATTGGCGCATCTAATGGATGCGCCACTTCTGGGGCGGCTGCGGCCTGCTATTTTTAGGCTGGGAAGAGTCCAATAACCATGGCTCTTCCCACCCTGAGAATACCAGACCCCAGCTGTCCGCTTCACCTTGGCTGGTGATCTAATTTGGGGGGGACCCCACGTTTTTTTTTTTTTTAAAAAAACGCCTGGGGAGCCCTCCAAATTGATCACCAGACAAGGTGAAGCTGTCAGCTGTGGTTTGCAGGCTACAGCTGTCTGCTTTACCCTAGCTGGCTATCAAAAATAGGGGGGACCCCACGTCATTTATTTTAATTATTAATTTTTTGGGGGGCTAAATACAAGGCTAGGCACCCTTTAGTGCCACATGAAAGGCACTAAAGGGCGCCAGCTTAGAATATGCAGGGGAATGGGACGTTATATTTGTTTGACATCTATCCATTCATCCATTGTAGCATTTTACGCTGTGTGCCCACAATCAGGGTTTGCAGCGTTTTGGGCGCAGAGTGTTTTCCCTGTGTCCATGACGCTGCGTTGTGCAGTAGAAGCACAGTGGAAGGATTTTTAGAAATCCCATGCCCAATGTGCTTCTTTTCTCCGCAGCATAAACCGACCTGTGGCGCAGCTTCCCGAGCCTCAGCATGTCAATTTATGCTGCGGAGATGAGTGTTCTCTGCAGGTAGCATAGAGCTCCACAGCGGCCTGAACCCAAATCGTGGGCTTGGGCAGCTGCGTTCTCCCGTGGACAACACTCACATCTCTGCAGGAGCCTGACACTGTGTACTAGATGCCGTGTCGCTGGATCATGGCCACAGAGCCTAACAGTGAGACATTTGTTGCTACAGCAACATTTTTGTGAAGTACCTGTGGATTCAAAATGCTTACTATACTCCTGAATAAAATCCAGTTTCCAAAATGGGGTCACTTGTGGGGGTTTTCTGATGTATAGGTACCCAAGGGGCCCTGCTAATGTGACATGGTGCGCGCAATTTATTTCAACTTTTCCAGAATTCAAATGGTGCTCCCTCCATTCCAAGCCCTCCCATTTATCCAAACAGAGGTTTTTGGCCACATGTGGGGTATCCCTGTGCTCATAAGACATTGGATAACAACCTGTGGGGTCCACGGTTTGTTGTTGTCTCTTGAAAAAGTGAGAAATTTGATGCTAAAGCAACAGTTTTGTGAAAAAAATGAAAATTTTCAATATGGCAACCTAAGCTTATCAAATTCTGTGAAGTACTCGTGGATTCAAACTGCTCACTATACACCTTGATAAAAGCCTTGAGGTGTCTTGTTTCCAGAATGAAGTCACTTGTGGGGGACCGCCACTGTTTAGGCACCTCAGGGGCTCTCCAAATGCAACCTGGCGTCCGCTATTGATTCCAGCCAATTTTGCAGTCAAATGGCACTCCTTCCCTTCCGAGCCCTGCCATGCGCCCAAACAGTTGATTTCCACCACATATAAGGTATCGCCAAACTCAGGAGAAATTGCACAATAAATGTTATGCTGAATTTTTTCCTTTTACTCTTGTAAAAAAAAAAGCTACCTGGTTGAAATAACAATTTTGTGGTAAAATTTTATTTTTTTTTTTTCATGGCTCAACGTTATAAAATTCTGTGAAGCACCTGGGGGTTCAGGGTACTCACCAAACATCTAGATAAATTCCTTGAGGGGCCTAGTTTCCAAAATGGGGTTACTTGTGTGGGGTTTCTGCTGTTTAGGTACCTTAGGGGACCTCCAAATGCGACATGGTGCCCGCAATCTTTTTCAGCCAAATTTCCTTTCTAAAATTCAAATATTGCTCCTTTCGTTCCAAGCCCTCCCATTTGTCCAAACAAAGGTTTCAGACCACATGTGAGGTATCACCGCGCTCATAAAAAAGTGGTTAACAAACCTTGAGGTCAAATTTTTGGAATTACCTCTTGAAAAAGTGAGAAAATTGATGCTAAAGCAACATTTTTGAGAAAATTATTAAAATTTTCAATATGACAACGTAACATTAACAAAATCTGTGAAGTACCTGTGGATCTAAAATGCTCACTATACCCCTAGATAGAAGCCTTGAGGGGTCTAGTTTCCAAAATGGTGTCACTTGTGAGGGATTTCTTCTGTTTAGGTACCTTAGCGGACCTGTAAATGCAACATGGTGCCCGCAATCTATTTCAGCCAAATTTGCTTTCCAAAATTCAAATATTGCTCCTTCTGTTCCGAGCCCTCCCATTTGTCCAAACAGAGGTTTCTGACCACATGTGGGGTATCGGCGCGCTCATAAGAAAGTGGGGAACAAGTTTTGAGGTCCATTTTGTTGTGTTATTTCTTCTAAAAGTGAATAAATTTGGGTTAGAGCAACATTTTTAGGTAAAATTTAATTTTTGCTTTTTTTCATTCCACATTGCTCTTGTTCATGTGAAGCACCTGAAGGGTTAATAAACTTCTTGAATGTGGTTTTGAGTACTTTGGGGGGTGCAGTTTTTAGAATGGTGTCACTTTTGGGTATTTTCTGTCATCTAGGCCTATTGAAGTCACTTCAAATGTGATGTGGTCCCTAAAAAACTGGTTTTGTAAATTTTGATGTAAAAATGAGAAATTGCTGATAAACTTTGAACCCCTCTAACTTCCTAACAAAAAAAAATTTTGTTTCCAAAATTGTGCTGATGTAAAGTAGACATGTGGGAAATGTTATTTATTAACTATTTTGTGTCACAGAAATCTCTGGTTTAACGGTATAAAAATTCAAAAGTTGAAAATTGCTAAATTTTCAAAATTTTTGCCAATATTCAATTTTTTTCATAAATAAACACAAAAAATATTGTCCTAAATTTGGTACTAACATGAAGTCCAATATGTGACGAAAAAACAATCTCAGAATCACCGGGATCCGTTGAAGCGTTCCAGAGTTATAACCTCATGAAGTGACACTGGTCAGAATTGCAAAATTTGGTCTGGTCATTAAGGTGAAAATTAGCTCCGTCACTAAAGGGTTAACTATACAGTTGGTCAGACAATTCATGTTAGTTGTTTTTTTCATATATCTATACAGACTTTTCTCGATTTAAGCAGCTGATTATACCCATCCATCAGCACTGTGCCATTACATTTGCACCTTTTTATCATCACAGTAGTGTGAGAAGCATTGCAGTAATTGATACCCGAAATAACACCAGCCAAGATATATGAAGCAGGCATCGATTTCCAATATCTCCGCTGAATATCTCACCTGGGAAGAGGTCAGTGCATCTCATGAAGATCTCCCAATAGATCAGACCCAGAGCATACATGTCCACTTGCTTCAACGCAGACTCACAGTCTCTCAGGTTCACTGCCCCTTCTAAGACCTCGGGCGCCATGTAACGGATAGTGCCAACCTGCAGATAAACAATAAATACATTGTTGTGATAGTGTGAAAATTGCCAGCCGCACTATGTCACTTAGTGTCTAGTGGAAAACTAGAAATAGATACTGACTTCACCCATGCTCACAACGTTTGTTCTTTTACACTATTGGATAAGAAAGATGCACCAGCCCTATTGTCCGTATTGAAAATTGAATTCTGCTAAAGGGAATCTTGAGATTCATGCTCAGTGAACTATGAACAACATAAAACAACGAGAAGCTTCCTGGTTATAGACCTCTGCATATTACTCTTTACATAAAATCCCAGGGACCTATTGCAAAGTCCTATTTCAGTTCCCTCCACATCTTCCCCCAAAAATTAATACTTGGAATAGGCAGGGTCTTGGCACATAGGCGCAATCACAGAAGGTCATACCTCCCAACTTTTAAAGACAGGGAGACAGACATGTACTGTGGCATGAACATAGTAATTATGCCCCTACTGAAGCCCCTTAAGTGTTCTCACCCACTATGAGACCCCTTCATGGTCCACACAGTATGAATCCTCACAGTGAATTCCCCCACACAATATGCCCCCACAATCCCTCCATGTTAACATTAAGATGACCCCACCGTGCTCCAGAAAAGTTAGATGCCCCAAACACAGTATCATTTTACCACAGTGCCCTCTAACACAGTTTGATGCATTGATGCCCCTAGAATGCCCCTCACAGTATAATGGCCCCACAGTGCCCCATACACATTTTGAGGACCCCAAATGTGCGGTAACAGAATATGATGCCCTCATAGTAATCCATAACAGAATTTGATACCACAACAGTGAACCCCCACATAGTGTAATCCCCCACAGTAGGATGTTAACCCAGCCCCTCCATACACATTGTATAATGCCCCCCACAAAGAATGATGGCCCCCACAGCCACCCTCACACGGTATGATGGTCCCCATAGCCCCCGCACACAGTATAATGGCCATGCAGCTCCCCACACAATATGATATCCCCACAGCTCCACACACACAGTATATTGCCCATGCAAAAAGTATTGTGGGCCTCACAGCCCCTACGCACAGTGTGATGGCTCTCACAGCCCCCTACATAGTGTGATACCCTCACAGCTCCCCAAACACAATATAATGTAAATACCCATACTATGATGGCCCACAGCCCCATCATACAGCATGATTACTCGCAAAGCCCCAATATATAGTATTATGGTGCCCGACAAGCACTATGAAACTTATACAGCTCCCACCTCCCATACACAGTTGGATCCCCCACAAATACCAACTGACCCCCAAAAAATTCTTACCTTACCATGTTCCCTGATGTGCTGCTCTGGTCTGTGTAATGTGCAAACTAAGGCGCCCGCGCAGCATGTGCTGTCTAGTTATGTCATAGGCAGAATTGAGGAGCATGGATCCTATTGCTTCCTATTCCACCATTGTATTAAACTGTATTTGGATGCTGATACCTTTAAAATTGAAACGTCAGGTGGTGGTGCCGTTTGGCTCTGGGTTCCCAAATCTTGTTTTCCCAAAGTGACCACATGATTTGCAGTTATTCACAGTACGTCACTGATTCTAAGGATATGTTTAAAGGTTTTTTTCATGGATTTTTCTGTCTGAGTACATTTCTTCTTCAGCTGACTCAGTAGTCAAATTTAGAGTGCTTTCACTAGTACAAAGGTCTCAAAGAATTGGCATGTTTCTTTTTCCACTTGAAAAAAAATATGAAAAATAGCACAATTTGAACTTTAGGCAGTCTTTCCCATTGAAATCAATAGGAAGCTTATTAAAAAAGTGTTTTTCTTGTGGATTGTAGGGCAGAATCTGCTCCAAAATTCACTTCAGAAGCTCGGAGAATAAAGCTGGTCTCACACATCCATGAAACACGGGCCATGCTAAGATCAGGCCCGGTCTTCTAACCTGAGCTAACTGCCTCAGAATAGGCAGCATACCTGAGATCAGGGCACCCAGCGGTGGAGCGGGGTATTAATTTGCAATATGAGTCTGGGCTGTGTTTTGTGTGACCTTGTGTGTTCTGAAAGATGGGGCAGAGCAACTTCTCCAAGGACAACATGTCCTGATATGATATTCTAATCTCGGTATGACGAAGAATGTCCAAACTGAGCACTATGTGATCATTTGCATTTTATCTACAGCACTTTAACCCATAAAACCAAGATATATTTGTTTTATAAAACCATTTTTAGAGTTAAGCCTGCTTTACACGTTGCAATTTCGCAAACGATATCGTATGCGATTTGCAACGCCCCCATCGTATGTGTGGCACGTTCAATTTGTTGAACGTGCCGCACAAACGATTAACCCCCGTCACACGTACTTACCTTCCATACGACCTCGATGTGGGCGGCGAACGTCCACTTCCTGGAGTGGGAAGGACGTTCGGGGTCACAGCGACGTCACGCGGCAGCCGGCCAATAGAAGCGGAGGGGCGGAGCTGAGCTGGACGTAAACATCCCACCCACCTCCTTCCTTCCGCATTGTGGGCCGGGAGCCGCAGGACGTAGGTAAGATCTGTTCATCGTTCCCGGGGTGTCACACACTGCGATGTGTGCTGCCTTGGGAACATTGAACAACCTGACGTGCAATTCTAGAGAAAGGTACGATGTGTATGCGATGAACGTTTTAACGTTCAATCGCAATCGCACGTACCTGTCACACACTGCAATGTACTTAAAATGCCGGATGTGCGTCACTTACGACGTGACCCCGCCGACACATTGTAAGATATATTGCAGCGTGTAAAGCGGGCTTAAGATTTATTCTGAGCTTGAAAGGAAATAAATTTATATGGACCGAGAAATAAACAGATGAATGAGCTCCAGTAAAACCATCTTTCTTAAAGAAGCAGTTATAGGAAATGTCCTTCTAACTGCTTTTAAGAAAAATCTCATCAAGGTAAAAAAATGTAAACTCCTCAATCACAGTTTTTACCTGAGTAGAGTAAATAAAGAGTTAAACATTTGGCTTATATTTTATATCTTTTAGACTTTTTAATTGCCTGCAGATCTAGGGGGTCCAGGTAAAGAGAACCCCACCGAACGCTCAAAAGACCTCTGAGAAGAGCACAGATTGGGAAGCTGAAGAGCAACGTTACTGCTTCAAGGTGTGCAAAGAACATAGTATGGATGCAATAGGAAGCCTATGGTTGTGAGTTTCTATTGAGTCTCCTAGACTTCTTGGGATGCAACCTACATCTTAAAAAAAATGTTAAAAAGAGAGAATATATAAGCTACAATGTGAAAACAACTTTCTGTGCATATGTTAATTCTTTTTGAGATTCTTTTACCGCTTCAGGCTTCATAAACAGCAAAGCTTTTAAATGTGACCTGACCATTCTTCTGGGCGCTCCCACGTGTAAGACACTCACTACTGAATACATAATGTAAGAACAAAATCCACTGCAAAACAAGAAAAAAAGATACTAAAAGGGAAATTGTCAGCAAATTTTTGCTATGTAAGCTGATGCCAGCATGCTGCAAGGGTTAACACAGAGAATTCAGGCATGCCTGTTTTGTCATAGCCCCATATTTTGTTTATTTGCTATGTTTGTTTAAGCAAAAGGACTTATCATTACAGGACCAATAACTCACCTGCCCAGCAGTCTGACATGCCCCCTGCTGTCATTGACACCTCACTTTTAATGTACAATCTCTATAGAGAGGCTAGTGTGGGCAGGGGCAGCTCTCTGGACTCTGCTACATGACTAAAATGGCTAAAATTCAGATTGTGTCAGAATGGCTGCAGCCAATAATCTAAGTGATACATTGGTGGATTCAAAATCTCTTTATCTACATCATGCTGCTCAGATATAGGTAGCAAAAACCTGCTGACAGATTCCCTGTTTTTAATCGGTATGATTTCCATCCATAAAATTTCGATGAGTGTAATCAGTTTGGTATTCCTAATGTCATGCAAGTGTTATAGGAGTCTCTGATCTTCTTTTATCACCTACCATCCGTATTCAAAGCATTTTTTTTTCTCAGCGGTGTTACTACAATCATTTACAGTGTTCTGTGCTACAGAAGGGAATGTATCCGTAAAAGTTGGACAGCACACGGACAGTCCTTGTGACATCTGATTTTTTTCTTGTACCCATTGACTTGCACTGGCAAGTTTTGTCCGTTTTACGCGGCCACACTCAGCATGCTGCAATTTTTTCCCAAGCTTGAAAACAGGAGAGGAAAAACTTCCAGATGTGAGCGAACTATAACGAAAACTACCACCACCGTTTTCCTGAAGTGTCTTCCTTTGGCAAAAGTCAGTGGCTACGCCAATGTGTAAAACATGTCATGTATACGTGTCCTCAGAGGGCTTCTGAGGTTTATAAAATCCCAGTCCTAATGAAAATGGACCTATATTCTTTTCTCTTATGTAGAGGGGTTATCCATGATTTAAAAAAAAAAAAACAAAAAAAACTGGTAATGAGATAATAAAATGAACGCAGTATAAAAAACACGGTCTTAGGAGCGCTAAGGAGGCCACGGTGATATGTTGGTTTTGTAGATTTATTAGTTTTTTGTAGCCACAACGCGTTTCGATATACACAATATCTTCATCAGGTGGATATTGATATACACCTGATGAAGATATTGTGTATCTCGAAACACGTTGTGGTTGTAAGAAACTAATAAATCTACAAAACCAACATATCACCATGGCCTCCTTAGTGCTCCTAAGACCGTGTTTTTTTATACTGTGTAATGATTCCCCGCTGTGGGATTCACGGCAAGAGCAGCTTGTTACGGAGGTAAATCACAACCAGCATCAGTGATGTTCATCATCCCCAGTGATCTGTCACATGACCGGCTTCCAAGGATCCCGTTCCTCTGGATGGACACCACGGGTTAACGTCCTGGGAGCGCATTAACTTCATACTCTCGTCCTACACCGTGGTTGTGTAAGGGCTGCACAACCACATCAGGTGAGCAGTTACTAACACCTTCATTACCGGCATCTCGTAGATCCTTCACAGCGCTCCTTTGTTTCAACTCTTTACTTAATAAAATGAACGTTACTCACCTGTTAAATTTCCCCTGGCTCTGAGGCAATGATCCTTACAAGTATCGGATGGACATTTCTATCTGATCGACCATTATTCACATGCTGCCTTTTTAATACTTAAAGGGAACTTGTCAGGTCCAATATGCACCCAGTACCACAAGCAGTTCTGGGTGCATATCGCTAATCCCTGCCTAACTGTCCCTGTGTCTAGTAGCATAGATAAAGAGATCTTTAGAAAAAGTATTTCTTATAAGAAATACTTCAGTTTGAAGCCAGGACGCGTACGCCCGGCTTCATAGTGCGCATGACCGAAACTCCGGGGTCATGCGCACTGAGCCAAAATCCAGCGTCGGATGCGATGGCGGCGGAGAGGGGAGTGAGATCATCCTGTGACGCTTTGTATTCATTAGCATGTTAGTACACCCACAGAGGCCCACAGGGGCGTACTAACATGCTAATGGGGTTGACTAGCCAGGGGAACTAACGCCCAGGGGACTAGTCCCCGCGCTCATTAGCATACGGTAAAATATCTTTAGAAATACTTTTTCTATAGGTCTCTTTATTTATGCTAGTGTATACAGGGACAGTTAGGCAGGATTAGCAATATGCACCCAAAACTGTTTGTGGTTCTGGATGCATATTACACCTGACAGGCTCCCTTTAAGTTCTGTCACTGTTGACAATGATTTTTACGTAGGAATGATGAATTTTGATTACAGATAGGGTAGTGTCCTCTATAGTGATCAGCAGACTGACAGCGTGCAACAATGTGACTGCGGCCTGACACTTCCAGCAACTGTCACATAGGCCATAGCGAAAGAAGTGTAAATTGATTACTCTTTAATAATGGCCACTCAGTTTTAGCCTATCAATACGGGCTCTTTTCCACATGCGATTTTCATGAGCGAGTGTGATCTGATAAAACATGGGATTGCTCTTGCACTAGTAGTATTAGTCAATGAGGTAGTTTCCTCTTTCTTGTTATTTCTCCACACGAATTGTACTCTCGGTGCAATCGCAGCATTCTGCGTTTTGCAGTGAGTCTCGGCTCACGCACCCCCATACAAGTCTTTGGGAGCGTGTGAAATATCGCACTGCACTCGTATGGTATGCTACTGCAGTGCGGTGCACGGAGAGACAGACAGCGGAGGAGATGGGGAGAAAGTGCTCCCTCCCTCTTCTCTGCTCTTGTGATGCGATCGCTGTGACCCCTTAAACGACAATTCTTGTTTCCATTTTTGTGTGATTATAATCATTTGAAAAATAACAAATTGGATCAACAATCAAACGGATGATTATCTAAAAGAAAACTGTTAAAAGCAAACCCTCTCAGTGCCGCAATGATTCGTCCTACCTCACTAATGGCTGCGTTATCTTCATCTCCCGGCCTCACCAGCCTGTTTCCTGTCAGGCGCATGGACAAGCCAAAGTCGCTGATAACACAGGACCCATCACTCTTCACAAGAACATTACGGCTGTTCAGATCGCGGTGGGAAATGGCGGGTTTATAGTGATCTGTTTGTAATGAGATTGCAGACACGTTACATAACTCGGATGATTATTTGTCTCCATATGTCATAATCATTGAAAGAATCCAATATTTACAGTATTTAATGTCTTATAAAGCCATAAAAGATATAGGAAAAGCCATCGGGACAGTGTCCTAGTTACACGCTAATATTCATCATCTGTTAAAGCTAAATATACAGTTTCTGTCAACTGATCTACAGCCATTGGCAAAAGTGTTGGCACCCTTGAAATTGTTCCAGAAAATAAAGTATTTCTCCAAGAAAATTATTGCAATTACACATATTTTGTTTTATACATGTTTATTTCCATAGTGTGTATTGGAACAACACAAAATAAGAGAAAAAAAAGCAATTTGAACATAATTTCACACAAAACTTCAAAAATGTGGCAAACAAAATTGTTGGCACCCTCAACTTAATATTTGGTTACACACCCTTTGAAATAAATAACTGCAATCAATTGCTTCCTAAAATCATCATCAAGCTTCTAATACCTCTCACGTGGAACTTTGGACTCTTCTTTTACAGACAGCTCCAGGTCTCTCATATGTTAGGGCGCCTTCTACCAGCAGCAATTTTAAGATGTCTGCACAGGTGTTCAATGGTATTTAGATCTGCAGTCATTGCTGCCACTTCAGAACTCCCCAGCACTTTGTTTCCATCCATTTCTGGGGGCTTCTTGAAGTATGTTTGGAGTCTATGTCTTACTGGAAAACCCATGACCAAATACACAAACCCAGCTTTCTAACACTGGGCACTACATTGCAACTCCAAATCCTTTGGTAATCTTCAGATTTCATAATGCCTTACACACAATCAAGGCACCCAGTGCCAGAGGCAGTAAACAACCCCAAAACATCTTTTAACCTCAACCATATTTGACTGTAGGTATTGTGTTCTTTTTTCTGTAGGTCTCATTCCGTTTTCAGGAAACTGTAGAAGGAAGTGCTTTACCAAGAACCTCTATCTTGGTCTCATCTGTCCACAATACATTTTCCCAGAAGGATTTTGGCTTACTCGCATACATTTGGGCAAACTGCAGTCTAGACTTTTTATGTTCCTGTGTCAGCAGTGGGGTCCTCCTGGGTCTCCTGCCATGGTTTTTCATTTCATTCAAATGTCGACTGATGCACCCTGAGCCTGCAGAATAGCTTGAATTTCTTAGGAAGTTGATTAAGGTTGCCTATCCACCATCCTGACTATCCGGCATTGCAACCTTTTACCAAGTTTTTTCTGCCATTCAGGTCCATTGAGATTATCTATAGTACAATGGGTTGTAAACTTATTCATTATGTTGTGCACCATAGACATGGACATGAACATAAAGATCTCTGGAGATGGACTTCTAATCTTGAGATATTTGAACAATTTTCTTTCTCACGTCCTCAGACATTTCTCTTTTCTTTCTGTTCTCCATCCTTAGTGTGGTACACACAGACACATAATGCAAAGATTGGGTCAGCTTCTCCCCTTTTTATCTGGTTTCAGGTGTGATTTTCCTATTGCCTACACTTGTTACTTATCACACGTGAGTTTGAATGAACATCACATGCTTGAAACAAAGTTGTTTACCCACAATTTTAGTAAGGTGACAACAAATTTGACCAGCCCATTTTGGGGGTTTTGTGTGAAATTATGTCTAATTTGCCATAGGCCCCCTTTACACGTCCGTGAAAATCACACACGAGTTTCACGGACGTGTCAAAGGTGCGTTTTCCCCTCCGTGTGCCGTGTTTATGGCACTACGTGTGTTCTCCGTGTGTTATCCATGATAACACACGGAGAACGAGAACTTTCAACTCCCCTGTCCCTGGCGTCTCTGTCCGTGGTGCTGATCTTCGGTCTCCAGTCCTGCTGACTCCCCGCTGCTGCCGCTTCCGCTGCAGTAAAGTGAATATTAAATGAGCTGCGGTCGGCAGCAACTGACAGCAGCGGCGGAGACAGGAGGGCTGGAGAAGGTGAGTAAAGATTTGTTATTTTTTTCTCTGACACGTGTGTTTCTCCGGTGCGTGTCACACGGGACCGCATCCACACTACATCCGTGTGGTACGTGTGCGGGCCGCGTGACACCCGTGCTGCCAGAGAAAAACGGACATGCATCCGTGTGGAGCACACGGGCTCACGTCTGCTCAACACGGAGGCACGGGCCAATGGCTGCACACGTGCGTGATTGATTTTAATGGGTTTATGTGTGCCAGTGTCTCCTGTACATGCGGGCACGGACCTAGCACGTACCGGAGACACGTGTGTGTGAAGGGGGCCATAAAACGTGTATGACAAAACATGTGTAATTGCAAACATTTTCTAGAAGAAATACTTCATTTTCTGGAACAACTTCAAGGGTAACAACACTTTCAGCCAGAACTTTAGATATTACAATACTTCATTTTACATGTGGGTACTGATAGGATATTATTTGCTATTCCTCCTGTACACAATGGTACCTAGCATCTCTACTTTAAAGGGATTGACCACTCTCAAAATAAAAGTCTGCACCCAATGTGATGAAGTGTCATGATTCTCCTGTATTCTCTTGGGTGAGTGGGTGGTCCCGATTTCGCATGCCGACTAGACTCCTGGGATTCTATTGAGAGGAAGCCATGTGAAACTAGTTGGTATGTGACAGGAAGTATGCAACTCGCATATTTATGGCCATTTGTAGACTGCTGCAGTTGGCAAGCAAAGCCAAATCCTAACAGTGTGTGCATTACACACACTTAGAATTTGGCAAGCTATAGTGTCTACTGAAGATTTCACCCTGTGTGGAGAATCCCTTTAATATACTAGTAGATTATACCAATAGATTAATATGCACATTTATCAAATCTGATTATTCATCACAATTTTTTATGTTTCTCTGTTATAACGACGTTCAGTAATTACCTCCTCGTAATAACTCTGTGTGCAGATACGCCAGTCCCCGGGTTACAGAGTGTGCCAGCCGACAAGAGCTCAGCCAGTCATTAGTGTTAACACTTAAATACTTGCACAGAGATCCCTGTGGACAAAAGAGAACAATTCTTAGTATTAATAGCTAATATTAACATAGGAAAACATATTAGTAATGTTATTCATGGAAAAAGCATCAAAATAGCAAACCTTTCAAAAATAGAAAAATGTTGTAATATACAAAATTCTAGAAAAAAAACTGATGTATAAAGTCTAATTGTAATAATGAATTCATTATTATGTGCTTTTTTATCATCTATTTCATAATGAATCTGCTAAATCCAATAACTGAAGATATTGTAGCCATAACTAAGGCTACTTTCACACATCCGGCTGTAGCAGTGCGGAACAATCCGGCGCTCTGCTGAAAAAACGAAACCGTTTTTTTGCCGCCGGTTTCATTTTTTCCAGCATTGACTTGCATTGGCACCGCATTGTGCCTCATGGGCTTGCGTTCCGTCCGGTTTTTGCCGCATTCCTATGATTGAAAGCCAAGGGCTGCTGGTAGGAATAGAGTTAATTTCCTCCTGGCAGCTGCACTTACAGTGCGGCAGCCAGGCAGCTTTAGAACACTATTACTCTGCAGATTAACCTAACATCTGCGGGTTAATAGTATTTTTGAAACTACAGGTTTTCCTTAAAGAAGACTCATCTGAAGGATTTTAGACTCTTAACTAAAGATGTCATTGAAATGGTGATTTGAAGATACCTTATTTTTGTAGAGACCTGTGTTGTCGTCCTTCTGTAATTAGCCGTGGAAGTCTTATGCTAATGAGGCGCAAGTACAGGGGTTGAACACTGCAGTTGGTCTTCTCCTGCCTGTATGAGTATTATCTGCACCAACTTCTGCTTTCGGTCTATGGCTGTCAAGTCACCTGCCTCCTCTAGCTGAAATCTCACTCGCTTGTCGTCATTGCCGGAGGTTGCGCATGCGCAGATCGATTTCTCAGCTCAACGACATCATCAGGAAAGGAAGTCACTGTCCAGCCACTGGTAAGAGCGGCAACTGTGTGAGATTTTAGAAAGAGGAGGCAGGTCACGAAAAAAAACATGACCTGTCAATCATAGATCAGAGGCAGCCAGGAGAGCAGAAAATAGTCAGATAGGCTGGAGAAGACAAAGTGCAGAGTCCAGCTCACAGCATGTGCTCCTCATTACCAGGACATTTTCAAAGCTGATTGCAGAAGAACAACAAAATGCATTTCTTCAAAAAGGAATCATTTTAATCAGCCTCAGATCACTATTTTAACCATATCTTTAGTTAAGAGTCTAAAATCCAACTGACAGGTCCTCTAATTTTTGGACCAATGGCTTTACAACTCAAGAATATTAGTGAACAGGAGGTCATTGCCCAGGAAGAATGCCCAGGAAGAATAAAATTCCTCAGGATGCTGGTGTCTGGCTATACATCATGTTTCCAGCAGGTTATGGAAGCCAAAGATGCTCTATACCTACTAAAGATGTTTGTCATGAAGGGGTTGAATACTTCTGAACCTGTAGGTGTCATTATCAGTGGTATTTTGTGCCGAATGTTTGAGAAATCACTAACTGCGCACTAGTCATTTGTCTATACGTGGACTTGTAGTGAGAACCTGACCGCGTGGGTATTTATGATAGATTTCCGAGAACACATTAGATTTGCTATTACAAGAGTTAAAATGTAAAAAAAAATTGTTATCTTTCTCAAAATGTTCCCAAACAATATGAAGGGCCTCTTTTTATACGTTTTTGTGATATTAGTTAAACTCAGCAGCAGACTGGCACCAGAGTATAAACAGAATATGTGCCAAACGTTCTCATTCTTCGTGTTTTCTCCTTATCTGTTCATTGCCTTTCAAAAGTCTAAGAACCCAGAGCTATAATTGTGTAAACAGGAAGCTAGCCTTTGGCAGTCACAAACACAAACCTGTAGTAAGACGCACACACCACTTCTAACGGGGCATTAATAAATTGACAACATCTGAAAAATTGGATCCAGTTGGATAAAACGCGTTAGTGGGATGCGTTGCTGGAGTAAATCGATTATTTTCTACTCAAATCCTCCGGAATCCGCAACAAAATGCCCCAAAACTGTTATGTGCACCTGAAGGGACAGGGAACTTTTCCATACAGTTGGCAGCTGAATCATGTACCTCAGAAATATGTCCATCTGTATGGGAAAGCTCCCTGTCCCTTAAAATCCACAAAAACAGTTCTGGGGGATTTTGTTACAGATTCAGGTGGATTTGAGTAGAAAAATATGGTAACTGAATTACTCTAACAATGCAGCCCAACTAACGCTTTTTATCCAACTGGATTCAATATTTCCTGGAGGATCCATCCACCAGCCACGGGGCAGGAGCAGCCTTTTCTTCATGCCTACACAGGAGTTGTCACATCTTCCCCAGGCAGGGGCAGACATATCATTGGTGCAGCTGCACAGGGACCCAGGAGGTAAGGGGGCCATTTCTACCTCCAAAGCAGGTGGAATTGTGCAGTTTGTTGAGCTCTTGGGCTGTAAAGGGCCCATATATTGTTCTTGGACAGGGTCCCTTTTCTGTCTGTGTCCGCCAGTGCTACCGAGTGAACGTAACCAGCACTTACACTCCCTCCATAGGGTATCACCCTATCATGCACCCTGTTCCCCATATCTAGATTTCGTAAACATCTAAAAAAAAGAGCAGCTTCCCTTAGTAATTACATGTATGAATAGAGCTGGCCATACACAATCATCCAGAAGCAAACACTTCTCTGACTTCTCTATACATATGAGAGGTCTGCTGGGCTGAGCAATCTTGTGTTTTCTACCGGTAGAGGAGAAAGCCGCTGCCAGACTTCCTCCATATTGGGTCTCAGTCTCTACATTCTGTTGCTCTCAGATTAGTTGCCAAAATCAGGTGACAAATTCCCTTTAAGTGTATTGTAGTCTTCGTAGACATAGCATAATTCAAGTACTGCTGGGAATGGGAAGGTCTTATCATTGTTTCTGGCAGAGAAAAAGCTGCATATGTGTCATTTATAGAAACCACTGAGTGTGTGTAAGGTAATGTACAAACTACTTGCCAGAGTTGCCCTGGTCAGATCCAAAATCTTGATCCCAGTGCTGCAAGACGGCAGCGCTATTTACTGAGCCACCAACATGCTACTCATGTCAATGAACACTTCTGTGACTGTAGATTTGCTCCACATATACGATGAGTGGGTGATTATGTAGAGCTGCAGGCAATAAGACCATTTGGTACAAAACTGTGAGTGCCACATACTCTGCTCTGGGTTTTCTGGCCTCAAGTTTGGCATTTGAAGGCATACACTTGATTGCCTATTATGTTTCTCTGATATGTGGTGTGTTGTTAGAGTTATAGAGTAGAAATGTTTAAGGTTTCAGATTGGTTTGTAACTGTACAGGTGATCCATAACTTTATATTCTCAAAGTGATATATGATGTTGGATATCCAGGGAGTGAAATAAGTATTGAACATGTCACTAATTTTCTAAGTAATTATATTTCTAAGGGTGCTATTGACATAGATTTTTCACTAGATGTCAGTAACAACCCATCCAATCAGCACAATCAAAGAAATCAAACCATAGATGTCATAAACTAAAGCGGACTTTACACGCTACGATATATCATACGATATGTTGTCGGGGTCACGTCGTAAGTGACGCACATCCGGCATCATTTGACATATCGTAGCATGTGACAGCTACAAGCGAGTGTGAACGAGCAAAAATACTCACCTTATCGTTGCTCGTTGACACGTTGCTCATTTTCAAAATATCGAACGTCCTTCTGCATGCCGGTTGTTCATTGTTCCCGAAGCAGCACACATCGCTCCGCGTGACACCCCGGAATGATGAACTGCAGCTTACCTGTGTCCCGCTGGCAATGCGGAAGGAAGGAGGTGGGCGGGATGTTTACGTCCCGCTCATCTCCGCCCCTCCGCTTCTATTGGCCGGCCGCTGTGTGACGTCGCTGTGACGCCGAACGTCCCTCCCCTTTCAGGAAGTGGATGTTCGCCGCCCACAGCGAGGTCGTTTGGAAGGTAAGTATGTGTGACGGGGGGTTACAACATTGTGCGACATGGGCAACAAATTGCCCGTGCCGCACAAACGATGGGGGCGGGTGCAATCGCAAATGCGATTGCACGATTAATTGCAGTGTGTAAAGCAGGCTTACGTTATGAAATATGAGAGAAAAAGAGAAAAAAAGAGAGAAAAAGTATTGAACACATGAAGAAAAAGATGTGTGCAAAAAGCCATGGAAAGTAATGGCACCAGCTGAAATCTATCAGTACTTAGAAAGCACTCCTGCTACTTAGTGAAAGATAATATCAGCTGGTTCAACTGATGGCCTATAAAAAGGTGTCTCATTACCAAGATGCCACACAAGAAACATCTCATGATGGGTAACACCAGTGCACTGTTTCAAGACCTTTGTAACCTTATTGTTGCAAAACATACTGACGGCACTAGTTACAGAAGAGTTTCTAAACTACTGAAGGTCGCAGTAACCACTGTTGGGGCAATAATATGGAAGTGGAAAGAACATAAGTTCACCATAAATCAGCTATAACCAGCTGTTCCCCACAAGATTTCAGACTGGGGGATGAAAAGGATTATCAGACAAGTTGTCCAAGAACCAAGGACCACCTGTGGAGAGCTACAAAAGAAGGGAATTTTGTTTACTTACCGTAAATTCCTTTTCTTCTAGCTCCAATTGGGAGACCCAGACAATTGGGTGTATAGGCTATGCCTCCGGAGGCCGCACAAAGTATTACACTAAAAGTGTAAAGCCCCTCCCCTTCTGCCTATACACCCCCCGTGCTCCCACGGGCTCCTCAGTTTTGGTGCAAAAGCAAGAAGGAGGAAAAGAATTATAAACTGGTTTAAAGTAAAATCAATCCGAAGGAATATCGGAGAACTGAAACCATTCAACATGAACAACATGTGTACACACAAAAAAACAGGGGCGGGTGCTGGGTCTCCCAATTGGAGCTAGAAGAAAAGGAATTTACGGTAAGTAAACAAAATTCCCTTCTTCTTTGTCGCTCCATTGGGAGACCCAGACAATTGGGACGTCCAAAAGCAGTCCCTGGGTGGGTAAAATAATACCTCGTGATAGAGCCGTAAAACGGCCCCTTCCTACAGGTGGGCAACCGCCGCCTGAAGGACTCGTCTACCTAGGCGGGCATCCGCCGAAGCATAGGTATGCACCTGATAGTGTTTCGTGAAAGTGTGCAGGCTCGACCAGGTAGCCGCCTGACACACCTGCTGAGCCGTAGCCTGGTGCCTCAAAGCCCAGGACGCACCCACGGCTCTGGTAGAATGGGCCTTCAGCCCTGAGGGAACCGGAAGCCCAGCCGAACGGTAAGCTTCGATAATTGGTTCCTTGATCCACCGAGCCAGGGTTGATTTGGAAGCCTGTGACCCTTTACGCTGGCCAGCGACAAGGACAAAGAGTGCATCCGAGCGGCGCAGGGGCGCCGTCCGAGAAATGTAGAGCCTGAGTGCTCTCACCAGATCTAACAAGTGCAAATCCTTTTCACATTGGTGAACCGGATGAGGACAAAAAGAAGGTAAGGAGATATCCTGATTGAGATGAAAGGGGGATACCACTTTAGGGAGAAATTCCGGAACCGGACGCAGAACCACCTTGTCCTGGTGAAACACCAGGAAAGGGGCTTTGCATGACAGCGCTGCTAGCTCAGACACTCTCCGAAGTGAAGTGACTGCTACTAGAAAAACCACTTTCTGCGAAAGGCGTGAGAGAGAAATATCTCTCATTGGCTCGAATGGTGGTTTCTGAAGAACCATCAGCACCTTGTTCAGATCCCAGGGTTCTAACGGCCGCTTGTAAGGAGGAACGATGTGACAAACCCCCTGCAGGAACGTGCGTACCTGTGGAAGTCTGGCTAGGCGCTTCTGGAAAAACACAGAGAGCGCTGAGACTTGTCCCTTAAGAGAGCCGAGCGACAAACCCTTTTCCAGTCCAGATTGAAGGAAGGACAGAAAAGTGGGCAAGGCAAAAGGCCAGGGAGAAAAACCCTGAGCAGAGCACCACGACAGGAAAATTTTCCACGTCCTGTGGTAGATCTTGGCGGACGTTGGTTTCCTAGCCTGTCTCATAGTGGCAATGACGTCTTGAGATAACCCTGAAGACGCTAGGATCCAGGACTCAATGGCCACACAGTCAGGTTGAGGGCCGCAGAATTCAGATGGAAAAACGGCCCTTGAGATAGCAAGTCTGGTCGGTCTGGTAGTGCCCACGGTTGGCCGACCGTGAGATGCCACAGATCCGGGTACCACGACCGCCTCGGCCAGTCTGGCGCGACGAGGATGACGCGGCGGCAGTCGGCCCTGATCTTGCGTAACACTCTGGGCAACAGTGCCAACGGAGGAAACACATAAGGGAGCTGAAACTGCGACCAATCCTGAACTAAGGCGTCTGCCGCCAGAGCTCTGGGATCTTGAGACCGTGCCATGAACGTCGGTACCTTGTTGTTGTGCCGGGACGCCATGAGGTCGACGTCCGGCACCCCCCAGCGGCAACAGATCTCCTGAAACACGTCCGGGTGAAGGGACCATTCCCCTGCGTCCATGCCCTGGCGACTGAGATAATCTGCTTCCCAGTTTTCCACGCCTGGGATGTGAACTGCAGAGATGGTGGAGGCCGTGGCTTCCACCCACATCAAAATCCGCCGGACTTCCTGGAAGGCTTGCCGACTGCGTGTGCCGCCTTGGTGGTTGATGTATGCCACCGCTGTGGAATTGTCCGACTGAATTTGGATCTGCTTGCCTTCCAGCCACTGCTGGAACGCTTTCAGGGCAAGATATACTGCCCGTATTTCCAGAACATTGATCTGAAGCGAGGACTCTTGCTGGGTCCACGTACCCTGAGCCCTGTGGTGGAGAAAAACCGCTCCCCACCCTGACAGACTCGCGTCCGTCGTGACCACCTCCCAGGATGGGGGTAGGAAGGATTTCCCCTTCGATAATGAAGTGGGAAGAAGCCACCACCGAAGGGAAGCTTTGGTCGCCTGAGAGAGGGAGACGTTCCTGTCGAGGGACGTCGGCTTCCTGTCCCATTTGCGTAGGATGTCCCATTGAAGAGGACGCAGGTGAAACTGCGCGAAAGGGACTGCCTCCATTGCTGCCACCATCTTCCCCAGGAAGTGCATGAGGCGCCTCAAGGGGTGTGACTGGCCTTGAAGGAGAGATTGTACCCCTTTCTGTAGTGACCGCTGCTTGATCAGCGGAAGCTTCACTATCGCTGAGAGGGTATGAAACTCCATGCCAAGGTATGTCAGCGATTGGGCCGGTGTCAGATTTGACTTTGGAAAATTGATGATCCACCCGAAACTCTGGAGAGTCTCCAGGGTAGCGTCGAGGCTGTGTTGGCATGCCTCTTGAGAGGGTGCCTTGATCAACAGATCGTCCAAGTACGGGATCACCGAGTGACCCTGAGAGTGGAGGACCGCTACTACAGTAGCCATAACCTTGGTGAAAACCCGTGGGGCTGTTGCCAAGCCGAACGGCAGTGCCACGAACTGCAGGTGTTCGTTTTCTATGGCGAAGCGCAAGAAGCGCTGGTGCTCTGGAGCAATCGGTACGTGGAGATAAGCATCTTTGATATCGATCGATGCAAGGAAATCTCCTTGGGACATTGAGGCGATGACGGAGCGGAGGGATTCCATCCGGAACCGCCTGGTCTTTACGTGTTTGTTGAGAAGTTTCAGGTCCAGGACAGGACGGAAAGACCCGTCCTTCTTTGGGACCACAAACAAGTTGGAGTAAAAACCGTGGCCCTGTTGCTGAAGAGGAACAGGGACCACCACTCCTTCTGCCTTCAGAGTGCCCAGCGCCTGCAGAAGAGCCTCGGCTCGCTCGGGAGGCGGGGATGACCTGAAGAATCGAGTCGGGGGACGAGAGGTGAACTCTATTTTGTAACCGTGAGACAGAATGTCTCTCACCCAACGGTCTTTTACCCGTGGCAGCCAGGTGTCGCAAAAGCGGGAGAGCCTGCCACCGACCAAGGATGCGGAGTGAGGAGGCCGAAAGTCATGAGGAGGCCGCTTTGGTAGCGGCACCTCCGGTGGTCTTTTTAGGACGTGACTTAGACCGCCATGCATCAGAGTTCCTTTGATCTTTCTGAGGCCTTTTGGACGAGGAGAATTGGGACCTGCCCGCGCCCCGAAAGGACCGAAACCTCGACTGCCCCCTCCTCTGTTGGGGTATGTTCGGTTTGGGCTGGGGTAAGGATGTATCCTTTCCCTTGGATTGTTTGATGATTTCATCCAAACGCTCGCCAAACAATCGGTCGCCAGAAATTGGCAAACTGGTTAAGCGCTTTTTGGAAGCAGAATCTGCCTTCATTCCCGTAGCCACAAGGCCCTGCGTAGTACCACCGAATTGGCGGCTGCAACCGCCGTACGGCTCGCAGAGTCCAGGACAGCATTAATAGCGTAAGACGCAAATGCCGACGTCTGAGTGGTTATGGACGCCACCTGTGGCGCGGACGTGCGTGTGGCTGCGTCAATTTGCGCTTGACCTGCTGAGATAGCTTGTAGCGCCCATACGGCTGCGAATGCTGGGGCAAAAGAAGCGCCGATAGCTTCATAGATGGATTTCAACCAGAGCTCCATCTGCCTGTCAGTGGCATCTTTGAGTGACGCCCCATCTTCCACTGCAAGTATGGATCTAGCTGCCAGTCTGGAGATTGGAGGATCCACTTTGGGACACTGAGCCCAACTTTTGACCACGTCAGGGGGAAAGGGATAACGTGTATCCTTAAGGCGCTTAGAAAAACGCTTATCTGGACAAGCATGGTGATTCTGGACTGCCTCTCTGAAATCAGAGTGGTCCAGAAACATACTCGGTGTACGCTTGGGAAACCTGAACGCCGAAGGAGCTGAGGGAGAAATATCCAGCATTAGATTGATGGACGCAATAAGATCGTTCACTATGGCGTCCCCGTCAGGAGTATCAAGATTGAGAGCGGCCTCAGGATCAGAATCCTGATCAACTGTCTCCGCTTCATCAACCAGGGATTCCCCCCTCTGAGACCCTGCACAATATGATGATGTCGAGGGAAATTCTAAGCGAGCTCGCTTAGTCGGCCTGGGGCTGGGGTCTGTGTCAGAACCCTCAGCCTGGGACCCATGAGATACCCCGGGAGGACATTGTTGGTCCAACTGAGGTGGGCCAGGGAACAAAGATTCAACAGAGTCCCTGTGCTGAGATACCGGCCTGGACTGCAAGGCTTCTAGTATCTTAGCCATAGTCTCAGAGAGTTTTGCAAACTCCGTCCCCGTCACCTGGACAGTGTCAGCAGGTGGCTCCCCCTGGGCCCCTCTTAGCAGAGGCTCTGGCTGAGTAAGTGCCACAGGGGCCGAACAGTGCACACAATGAGGGTCAGTGGAACCTGCCGGTAGCGGGGTCGTACATGCGGCGCAGGCAGCATAAAAAGCCTGTGTTTTGGCACCCCTGCCTTTCGTGGGCGCCATGCTATTATCTTCCCTGAGCAACACAATAGGGTATATAGCCAGAAATCAACTGTGCACCATACAGTGTAAAATATATATACCATAAACATATAATGTTACACTACTGCACAATGGGGCTAGCACCACAGGTGCTGCTTACCACCCGCTTAAAGCGGTTGTGAGGCCACCAGAGTCCCTGCCTGGGTCTCCCAGACTTTGTCCCCCTCTGCAGCGTCCGAGGAGCCGACAGGAATGGCTGCCGACGTCCTGAGGAGAGGAGGGAGCCGTGGGCGTGACCCAGAAAGTGCGGGAACTGGTGCCCGCACTGTGCACAGTGAGAGGGGTGGAGTATGCAAAGCATGCTCCAGCCCTCAGTGCTGCTCGTTCTGTGCAGCGTCCCGCCCTTCCCCTGCCTGTCAGGGCTGGGGGTGGGAAGAAAGGAAACTAGGGCGCAAAAAGCCGGGGACTCTAGTAATAAACGCGGCCGCCGTAAAAGCGCGGCCGGCGTGGAAGTCCCCGGCGCACTACAAGTCCCAGCCGTGCCGCGGTGTTTCCATGGCAGCGGCGGTCAGTGCGGCAGTCCCTATACATAAACACACTCAGCAACGCTGAGTGTGTAATGGCACATATTAACCCGGTCAGCGCCGCGGTCCCCGGTGCACTAGCACACCCAGCAAAGCTGGAGTGTTGCTGTGCGCTGTCCCCACAGGGATACAGAGTACCTCCAAGTAGCAGGGCCATGTCCCTGAACGATACCCGGCTCCTATCCAGCAGGCTCCCAGGAGTTGTGGATGAAGCACGGTCTCAGTGCCTGGAGACCGATAGGATCCCACTTCACCCAGAGCCCTGAGGGGGATGGGGAAGGAAAACAGCATGTGGGCTACAGCCTCCGTACCCGCAATGGATACCTCAACCTTAACCACACCGCCGACAAGAGTGGGGTGAGAAGGGAGCATGCTGGGGGCCCTATATGGGCCCACTTTTCTTCCATCCGATATAGTCAGCAGCTGCTGCTGACCAATCTGTGGAGCTGTGCGTGCATGTCTGCCTCCTTCGCACAAAGCAAAAAACTGGGGAGCCCGTGGGAGCACGGGGGGTGTATAGGCAGAAGGGGAGGGGCTTTACACTTTTAGTGTAATACTTTGTGCGGCCTCCGGAGGCATAGCCTATACACCCAATTGTCTGGGTCTCCCAATGGAGCGACAAAGAAAGTCCTGGAATCAGCAGGTACAATTTTCTCAAAGAAAAGTAGTGCACTCAACCTACATGGCCTGTATGCATGCTCACAATGCAAGACTCTATTGCTGAACTAATAGCATGTTCAACAGTGTTTTAAAGTTGCTCAATAACACTTAAACTAGTCTTTGAAATTCTGGGAGAATATAGTCCGGTCAGATGAGACCAAAATTGAACTCTTTGAATGCCATAATACACACCATGTTTGGAGGCCAAAGGTTCACTGCATATCACCCCCATAACACCATACTAACAGTGACGTTTGGAGGGGGGAACATCATGGTGCTGCTTTTCAACATTTGGGAATGGCAAACTTCATATAATTGAAGGAAGAATGAATGGACAAATGTACAGAGACATTTGTGATAAAAATATGCTACCATCTAACAGGATGATGAAGATGAAATGAGTGTGGACATTTCAGCAACACAATAATCCCAAACACACAGCCAAGAAAACTCTCAATTGGTTTCAGACAAAAAAAAAATAAAGCTGCTAGAATGTCCAATCCGATCACCTGACCTGAACCCAATAGAATGTATTGAAGGAACTAAAGCTCAGAGTTCATAGAAGGAGCCCGGGACCTTCAGGATTTGAAGAGTGTTTGTGTGGAAGAATGGACCACAATCACACCTGAGCAATGCATGCAACTAGCTTCCCCATACAGGAAGCATCTTAAAGCTGTCTTCACCAACAAAGGCTTTTGTATGAAGTATTAAAAAAATGTTGTAAGCATGCTCAATACTTTTTCCGGTGTCGTTTCTCATTATTACATGTCACTATATTTATGGACACCTATGGTTTGATTCCTTTGCCTGTTTGAAGTCGATGGGTTGTTATCAACATCTGGTGAGAAATTCATGTCAATAGCACCTTTAGAAATATATTTATTTAGAAAATTGCTAACATGTTCAATACTTATTTCACCTGCCATGTCTCTTACCTCATGTGCAGGGCATTGCAGCTTAGGTATCCATATGAGTAGATGTAACCATAGATACCTAAACTGCAATGGCCTGCACATGAGGTAAGAGACATGGCTACATCAGGAGAACTATACTACATTTCTAATTGGAAGCATTTGCTAATATTCTTATTGTTACACCTACTACACATTGGGATAGGACCAGGGAGATGGGAATACCCCTTTAAATCATGCGGAGGTGTTAAGTATTCATTACACATATTGGCGAAGATTTAGCAAAACTATCTACCACTAAAACTATCTGTGTTGCCTATTGCAACCAATCACAGTGAAGTTTTAATTTTTTTATAGCATCCTATGAAATGAAAGCTGTTCTGTAATTGGTTGATATAGACAACTAGGTCAGTCTATCTTACAGGAAGTTTGATAAATGTGCCCCATTGTCAAAACCCAGTGCCCTGAGAGTAGCTCAAAGCTGGATATAATTAGAAAAATGCTAAAGACAAAATAAGACTTACATTTGCGTAGTACTCCATTACTAGAAGGTATTCCAGGCGCCCATCTGAAGTCACTCTCTCATCAGCTACAATGAAATGGGCTATGTTATCATGTTCCAGCAGAGGAGTGCGGTAAATACTCCTTTCATTAATGAAGTTCTGACGGTTGTTGAAAGAGAAGACTTTCACTGCCACAGGACGCTCGTCTAATGATCCTTTGTACACTGAGCCGTACCGGCCACGGCCAATGAGCTGGAAGGACATTAAAGAGAAATAAATTGTTAGGCCTTTTAGAGTGACTCGTCTGGTAATTCCCACTCTCCGCAATATTTCCACTGCGAGGGACTAATTACTAGGCTTTAAAGCGTAATTACAATGACATATATGGAATCAGAAATGACTGGCACTGTGGCGACAGCACTGCACAATGTAAAGGCTTTCCTGAAAAGATGTCCTTGAGCAGGAAAGTAAGCAAATGGTATCCATTCTGTACACAGACTATTTTGTATCATTGGTCGCAATAAGAATTTTCTTACACCTTGGATAAAAATTACTGAGTAGAAGTGATAAATGTAAAAACCTATAGTGTCTACATTATTCCTTTAACCTATTGTTCATATTCACGTTCCCACGATGAAGATTTCTACCCTATACAGGATAGGGGATCACAAGGCGCTAAATACTAGAATGGGAGTCCTGAGTACCCTGTTCCTCCTCACCACAGTAGGGATCGGCAGTCAAGTATCCATAATGGCTCTTTCATTGCAATGTATGGAGGTGACAAATATGGCTGAATGTTGTGCCAGGCTTCTATTAGCGAATAGGGCCATGTGGACTTTACAGCTGTAGTCACTTCTACTGTGACCATACATGTACTAATCCAAGGAAAGTAGTTTTATTGGAATAGAAAGACAAAGATTCCTTACCTCTAGTAGCTTCAGGTTGTCTAGGTCCAGGGATGGCTCTGAGGTTGCAGCTTCCATCATATTCATACTGTGAAGACCCTGTTTACGGTCTTCTAAAGAAATGAATTAGGTCAGTCAGTTCAGTACTGGAAAACTCTAGACCTCTAATCAATACAGTGAATATAGTATAGCTGGTCTTCCAGTAGAATCAATACAGTGAAGTATAGTTGGTCTTCCAATAGGAGGGCATTCACATACGGTATACAGACAGTAAACCATATAATCTAGATGACAGTCAATCAAACGTTGGTTCAGCCGATGCTTTGGCTGGCCACCAACCTGGCCATTTTTTTTCAAAAATGGGAGTGATCATTTGACTGAGAGATCCTGCATTCTTTATAAGAGATCCACCTTCAGAAATGTCTGCTTATCTCATAGAGAACAAAAGAGTTGGCAATCCAAAATCGGAAACAACAGATCCTTAACCACCCGGACAATCAGCTGGCAGGGACCCTCATACACATTAGACTATAAAACCCACCGATATTGGTGGATTTGGCTGACATTAATCTGATATCTATGGGGGGTTTTAGAAGCATTCTGCCATTTGTAAACAGCTGGGAGACTGCAATAGACATATACATAGTACTCAGCCTTCCTATTGAGCAGAATTTTGGCCTTACAGTCCTACTTGTGGTACCACTTCCAGCATCGCTATTTTAAGCAGGGCTAGCAGTTTAAAAGTGTTCTGCAATTATTGATGGATACTTTTGCAATTGAATATATATATATATATATATATATATATATATATTGAAATAAAGGTTGTAGACCAGCTCACCTGTCTGAGCTCAAGCCCCGGCGTCCTTGTTCTCCTTATTGCACGGACCCGAAGTGGGAGACTTCCAAGATATGTAGAACAAGCTGAAGAAGGATCCAGCAAGGCAGAATGACTCCAAAAGGCAACAAAAGTTTTTTTTTTTTTTTCTCTGACTTTATTATCTAAGAATAAAAAATTCCAGAGCTCTTGACAAGTTGTTAAGCGCAAGGTATATGCAGTATGGACTACGCGTTTCGGCGGACGCAGCCGCCTTCTTCACGGTCCCAAGACACGGTCTTGGGACCGTGAAGAAGGCGGCTGCGTCCGCCGAAACGCGTAGTCCATACTGCATATACCTTGCGCTTAACAACTTGTCAAGAGCTCTGGAATTTTTTATTCTTAGATAATAAAGTCAGAGAAAAAAAAAAAAAAGCAAAAAAAAAACTTTTGTTGCCTTTTGTAGTCATTCTGCCTTGCTGGATCCTTCTTCAGCTTGTTCTACACATATATATATATACTTTTTTCCCCGAAAATAAGCCCTACCCCGAAAATAAGCACTTGCAGGATTTTTTGGCATTTTTGGAGTAGGCTTGAAAACCCCACTCCAAAAATAAGTCCTAGTTGCATACTCAGACTAACAGTATCCTTAAATAGCACTTGGGCAGGCTTATTTCAGGATACATAACTTTTATTGTCCTCTTGTGTTCCTCTAATCCCCGGCTAATTAGGAGAATGAATATTAACATCCTCTCTCGTAGTCTCACCCACCACCCTGAGTCATGCACTGTACCCACACTTTACCTGCTGTATTACCGGTACTGCCAGTCTGAGGATTGCATTACAATCATTCGTGACTATCCTCACCTGAGAGTATGCTTATGCAGCTGTTACACTCAGCTCAGGAAAGGTGCAGATGATTGCGATGGAATCCTCAGGCTTGCAGTACTGGAAATACAGCAGGTAGAGTGTGGGGGCAGTGCAGGACTCAGAGCGGTGGGTGGGATTACTGAGAGGAGGGTGAATATTCATCCTCTTAATTAGCCATGCGCTTGCTCGCCGCAATCATCGGTTGTACTCCTAGTCTGAGAGGGACAGTGAATATGTCTATGTAGCTGTCACTCTCAGCTCAGGAGAGCCATCGAGGATTGCGCTGTGATCGTGGTTACAGTCCAGCAGGGCAGGTATAGAGTGTGAGTGCAGTGTTAGGTAAGATTCTGGGTGGGGAAGAGGGTGAATATGCATGCACTTAATTAGCCGAAACTCGTGATCTGAGAGTGACAGCGTGTATGTCTATGTAGCTGTCACTCTCAGCTCAGGAGAGATACTGACGATTGTTGTGCAATCATACAGGAGGCAAATATAAGACACCCCCTGAAAACAAGCCCTAGCTCCTTTTTCAAAGTAGAAAAGAATATAAGCCCCTGTTTTATTTTTGGGGAAACACAGTATATATCTCAATAGCTGGACCAAGGTTTAGGGCAGATGAACCAGTTTTTTGTTTTCAGGCACAAGCTGTTTTGAGCACACTTGTAACGTACATGGTACAACTATTGCCATACAACACTACTTTAGACATAACATATTTGATAGGAAGTAAACATTTAGCCTTGAGTAGTCACGAAGGAAAGTCATGTGAAGAAAACAAAAAGTGATGTTCTGTGTTTTTCGGTTCTTATTAATAAACATTGCTGCCTAAACACGTTTAACTCTTTAGCTGATGCCCTTGCTTAATTCAAATAATGTATAAATTCATAGTATGAGATCAAGTGTTACATACCTCCACATATTCTGTATATAAAGAAGAAGACTCCAATCAGTACAGCCAGGACTGATACAGAAATCAGAGCAATAATGACTGTCATATCCGGATGCTCCCAGCCCGAGCGAGCTTAAAAAAGACAAAAACACCTGTTATTCCTCCACACTGTGCACAATGCAATAAAAACCTCTCGTATTGTTTGTATAGATATGAATAGCGTCAACATATAATAAATGTATGAATTAATTTAAATTGGCATTTTGTGTTTAGCATGCAATTAGTACATAATATATGGTATAACTAATATTGTTGAGAAATAACAATGTAGATATTTGCGTTATTACAGATTCACAATATAATCACAAGCACATGGAAAGTACTAATAGAAATAAATGAGAAAGCATGTAATAACTGAGCATAGATTAATTTTACAATTAACAGATAAAATTAATTCACCTAGTGAATTTACAATTACATGACTTATTAACAGACGTAGCCCTGACTGCAGAACTCCTCTAATCCACAGCTTTTGATGAAAGCATGACCTACAAGGTTCGTTAAAGGGAATCTACCACTTTGGTACTACATTCAAGAACAGTATGATTAAGGGGCAGAGCCCATAATTCCAGCAGTTTTCATAAAATCTTTTGTTTCATCTGCTTCACAAATAACAGTTCTCTGAATGCTGAGCTCTGTATAACCACGCCCCACACCACTGATTGTTAGCTTTCTGCGTCCACTGTGCATAGGCAGAAAGCTGCCAATCAATGGTGAGGTGGGGTTATATAGAGCTTATGAATATGGAGGATTACATGGCAGCAGGTTTACTAGTCCTTTAGTTATAATCTCCTACTGATAAAGCAATGATTTTATCAAAACTACAGCAAGCAGCCCATTAAGTGACACATCGCTGGAATCAGGGTCTCTGTCTCTATATTATGCTGCTGTCAGATGTTAGGCAAAAATGACAGTTTCCCTTTAACCCCTCCCACAATCAACTTTCATAAACTATAGCCCTGAAAGCAAATTGCACAAATGATTTGGCAGATATGCCCAATGTTGTACTCGAATAGAGCTGCTATATTACCTAACGCTTCGTACTCGCTATACTCATAACGAGTGCTGTCTACTACTCGTGTATTCATTCCGAATAGAGTGTGCAATGTCAATGGCCACTAGGGAAAAACTCGCAAAGTAACGAGTAACCCGAATGCCATACTATTCATGTGAGTAGCGAATAGTGAGGAATTCGGGTTACTCGTTACATTGCAAGTATTCCCCATTGACACACTATTCAGAATGAATATGCAAGTATTAGATACTACTCGTTATGAGTATAGCGAGTAAGAATAGTTAGGTACTCGCTCAACTCTACACAGGGCCGGATTATAGGCGGGGCAGACGGGGCTCCCGCCCAGGGGCCCCCACCACAAGAGCTTCTGAGGGGGCCCCCACCACCATCAGTGTGGGCGTCATTTTATTAACGCCGCAGTGTGGTTCAGGACCGCACTGTACCTTTAAAGAATTTCAATCCCGGCCGTCACTTTTCTGCAGACACGCCCACTGCACGCTCTGTGGGCTGCGTCTGCTAGGATGACGTCACCGCGCACCTGTTGCTGCTTCTAAGTTCCTGCCGTAGAGGAGCTTGTAGGAGGACCGAAGGTCTCAGTGGATCCCGGTAAGTATGAGGTCATTAATCATGGTGCCGGCTGGGCAGGAGGCTGCAGTGAGGAGGGAGCAGGACGCCGCTGATAACAACAGACCAGATTCCATAGTGTCAGCGGCAGCTCTGCCCGGGATCAGTGTGAGTTATTGCCGGAGTCTGAACTGCAGCAGATCAGGTCGGGCTGTCAGTACAGGTCGGGCTGTCAGTGCCGGGTCATCGGCCTCATCCCTCCCCTGCAATAACTCACCCTGATCTCCAGCACAGACATCACTACACAGATCCTGCACTGATCACATCTGAGCCTGCAGCACACATTACACTATATGGCCCATATTACATATAGAATATGTGAGGTCCTGTAGGTCCAGGTGTGATCAGTGCAGGGCATTGTATATCTGTGTACATGGTATATCACATCCAGTGTACAGAGCAGTGTGATATACTGTGTACACACATCAGATGGTATATAATAATGTGTATATTCTATAACATCTGGTGTCTGTATCACAGTAAACCCGGTCAAATGCCGGGTGGGGCCCACTCGCGGTGGCAGGAGTGGCGTAGCGCTAGTAAGGGGGCCCGATGCCCGCGCTGCCTCCCCCCACCGAGGATCGCGCTTTCAATTGTATCGGCATCACAGCTGCCGATACAATTGAGAGCAATGATGAGATGGAGCGGCGCGCTCTCTCTCATGATTCTCCTCGCTGTGTCTGTCGGCATTCTGACAGCTCTGCAGCAGAGCGTGGTGACGTGATCACTGCGCGCCTGCTGAGAGGTCAGAGCAAGCGACAGCAGTGGACGCGCTGAGGAGACCGGAGGAGCGGGGGAACGAGGAGAAGTGAGTATGTACAATCACTGTGGCCAGACGACCATGGGGGTGCATTAAATGATATGGCGGCTGTATACTACATGAGGGTGCCTAATGCTATCTGGTTCTGCACTGTGCTATATATGGACTGTATACTACATGAAGGTGCCTAATGCTATCTGGTTCTGCACTGTGCTATATAGGGGCTGTATACTACATGAAGGTGCCTAATGCTAGCTGGTTCTGCACTGTGCTATATAGGGGCTGTATACTACATGAAGGTGCCTAATGCTATCTGGTCTGCATTGTGCTATATAGGGGCTGTGAACTACGTGAGTGTCTAATGCTATCTGGTTCTGCACTGTGCTATATACGGGCTGTACACTATATGAGAATGCCTAATGCTATCTGGGTCTGCTTTTTGCTATATACGGGCTGTATATTACGTGAGGATGCCTAATGCTATCTGGCTCTGCACTGTGCTATATAGGGGCTGTGTACTATGTGAAGGTGCTTAATATTATTTGGTCTGCTCTGTGCTATATAGGGGCTGTGTACTATGTGAGGATGCCTAATGCTATCTGGGTCTGCACTGTGCAATATAGGGGCTGTGTACTACATGAGGGTGCCTAATGCTATATGGGTGAGCATTGTACTATATGGGGGGCTGCATAGTGCCATATGGGGGCTGCATAGTGCCATATGGGGGCTGCATAGTGCCATATGGGGGCTGCATAATGCCATATGGGGGCTGCATAATGCCATATGGGGGCTGCATAGTGCCATATGGGGGCTGCATAGTGCTACATGGGAGCTTCATAACACTATATGGAGGAATATGGGGGCTGCATAATACTATACCCCCAGAGTTGTATGTCCTCTACACCCCAGAGCTGTATATCCCCAGAGCTGCATGTCATCCCCCCACCTCAGAGCTCTTTGTCCCCCCCACCTCAGAGCCACTGCCCCCCTCTAGAGCTGTATGCCCCCCATTGCTATGTACCCCTTTCCTCAGTAATATGGATGTCCCCAGTAATGTGTATGTCCCCAGCCTCTCTTGTGATGTATATACAGCAGTGTTAGTGTTCTCTATGTGCGGCCATGTCTGTTAGTGTCAGCCACCAATCAGCGTGGCACAGACACATGCCCATGAGGAGTTGGATGGAGACAAGCGGGGAGGTGAATGAGGCTGTTGCCGGCTTCCCAATATTAAAAATTAGATAAAAATATAAAAATGTGTCTGTGTGTGCATGTATGATGCGTATCTGTGTGTCATCTATGTATGTCGGTGTGTATGACTGTGTCTAGATTTATGTCTGTTTATATGTGTTTTTGTGAATTTGTCTTTAAATATATACTGTATGTGTACATATGCCTGTATGTGTATGTACAGTATCTGTGCATGTCTATGTGTGGATGGGGCCCACTGAGACTCTTTCGCCCAGGACCTACAAAAACATGGAGCCGGCCCTGCGTGTACCAGTCATGTATTCTCCTGTACACTGTACAGGGGCGTACCTTTGGGGGGCATGCGGCATATCTGCCCCTGCACAGTAATCAGGGGGGCACCATTGGAAAATGTGAGGCAGCAGTATGGTGGGAGAAAATTGTAAGTAGACAGTATTGAGAAAGAAAAGTGTGAGGGGCATAGAATGGAGACTGGGTAGTGGGGGAGGGGGGATAAGCAGTATAGAGAAGGGGCAGTATGGTGGCCAGTGTGCGGGCACAGTATGGAGGGCACAGTATGCTGAGCTGGGGGAATGTGAGACTGAGGTGCAGTATAGAGAAGGAGCAGTATGGTGGCCAGTGTGAGGGCACAGTATGCTGAGGAGGGGGAATGTGAGACTGAGGTACAGTATAGTGACTGTATAGTGAAGGAGGTAGGCAGTATAGAGAAGGGGCAGCATGGTGGCCAGTGTGAGGGCACAGTATGGAGGCACAGTATGCTGAAGAGGGGGAATGTGAGATTGAGGTGCAGTATAGAGAAGGAGCAGTATGGTGGCCAGTCTGAGGACACAGTATACTGAGGAGGGGGAATGTGAGACTGAGGTACAGTATAGTGACTGTATAGTGAAGGAGGTAGGCAGTATAGAGAAGGGGCAGCATGGTGGCCAGTGTGAGGGCACAGTATACTGAGGAGGGGGAATGTGAGACTGAGGTACAGTATAGTGACTGTATAGTGAAGGAGGTAGGCAGTATAGAGAAGGGGCAGCATGGTGGCCAGTCTGAGGACACAGTATACTGAGGAGGGGGAATGTGAGACTGAGGTACAGTATAGTGACTGTATAGTGAAGGAGGTAGGCAGTATAGAGAAGGGGCAGCATGGTGGCCAGTCTGAGGACACAGTATACTGAGGAGGGGGAATGTGAGACTGAGGTACAGTATAGTGACTGTATAGTGAAGGAGGTAGGCAGTATAGAGAAGGGGCAGCATGGTGGCCAGTGTGAGGGCACAGTATGGAGGACACAGTATGCTGCGGAGGGGAATGTAAGACTGAGGTGCAGTATGGTGACTGGATAGTGAAGGAGGTAGGCAGTATAGATAAGGGGCAGCATGGTGGCCAGTGTGAGGGCACAGTATGGAGAGCACAGTATGCTGAGAAGGGGGAAAGTGAGACGGAGATACAGTATAGTGACTGGATAATGAAGCAGGTAGGCAGCATAGAGAAGGGGCAGCATGGTGGCCAGTCTGAGGACACAGTATACTGAGGAGGGGGAATGTGAGACTGAGGTGCAGTATGGTGACTGGATAGTGAAGGAGGTAGGCAGTATAGAGAAGGAGCAGCATGGTGGCCAGTGTGAGGGCACAGTATGGAGGACACAGTATACTGAGGAGGGGGAATGTGAGACTGAGGTGCAGTATGGTGACTGGATAGTGAAGGAGGTAGGCAGTATAGAGAAGGAGCAGCATGGTGGCCAGTGTGAGGGCACAGTATGGAGGACACAGTATACTGAGGAGGGGGAATGTGAGACTAAGGTGCAGTATAGTGACTGGATAGTGAAGGAGGTAGGCAGTATAGAGAAGGGGCAGCATGGGGGCCAGTGTGAGGGCACAGTATGGAGGGCACAGGATGCTGAGAAGGGGGAAAGTGAGACGGAGATACAGTATAGTGACTGGATAATGAAGCAGGTAGGCAGCATAGAGAAGGGGCAGCATGGTGGCCAGTCTGAGGACACAGTATACTGAGGAGGGGGAATGTGAGACTGAGGTGCAGTATGGTGACTGGATAGTGAAGGAGGTAGGCAGTATAGAGAAGGAGCAGCATGGTGGCCAGTGTGAGGGCACAGTATGGAGGACACAGTATACTGAGGAGGGGGAATGTGAGACTAAGGTGCAGTATAGTGACTGGATAGTGAAGGAGGTAGGCAGTATAGAGAAGGGGCAGCATGGGGGCCAGTGTGAGGGCACAGTATGGAGGACACAGTATACTAAGGAGGGGGAATGTGAGACTGAGGTGCAGTATTTATATCTAAATGCTACAGTTCGTGCTCTACTGTTATGGTTAAAATGTTAACATTATTGGGCCCCCACCAGATTTTCTGCCCAGGGGCCCCCACCAACCTTAATCCGGCCCTGACTCTACATATGATATAAACAAAACTGACTCATACCAGAATCAGACATGTGGCTCAAAGCAACCATTTAGACTTCAATTGCGGTTAGCATAAGTCTACTTTTTGGGCCAGTTTTAATACATAAGCAAGGACAGACTAGCTCCCCAAGCTATGAGTCAAGAGTAGTGATGGGCGAGAACTAAAAGGCTCAAATGCTCGTTCCTCGATTCGAGCTGGCCAGACGCTCAGACAAGCTCAATGTGAGTAACCAGCATTATGGAAAGGCAATGACTGGCCTGTTTGGTTCCCCACCCACATACAGCCAGCCATAAACAGGGTATTTCCGGGGGAAGGGAGAGGTTTTTTTGGGGTGGGGAGGTCACACTACATCTGTGTCGCCCTGGACAAGCCAGGGGACACAGGTCACACACCACCACACCCTACATCCCAGGTAGGCACATCTAAGCTAACCAAAAATCCTTGTTGCCTTCCTCCAGAGGCTGATGATTCACACCAGGGGGTGGGCCAGGCGGTTGGCTCCGCCCACCGAGGAGGTCACAGCTCTGGAGGCGGGAGAAACCAGGCAGTTGAGCCCAGGCAGGGCAAGAGTGAAGGAGAGTCAGTGTGCTGTGTGCCCGGCGGTCTGGAGCAGTGTTCCGAAGGACAGTCAGCACCAGGGCTGCCAAATCCGTCAGTGAAGGGGACGTAGATCCCCCAACAACCAAGTCCCGATTGAAGGCAACAGCCCAGCCAGTATAGAAGAGACACCGCCACCGCCAAGGCACCAGTTTCTTAGGGCCAGCGCCTGCGGTCAAAGAGCAGAGCTCCCCCGGTCCAGCTTGAAGCCGGGGAGCGGGTTACCGGTGGGGACCCATCGCAACCATCAAGTACACGAAGGTGCAAGGAAGAGGGACATCACCGTCACCTACCGGGAGAGTAAGTGCAGCCGTCCGTGGGACCGTCTTACCAGCCGTTTGGTTTACCGTACAAACTGTGTCCACGTCTCAGGCTGAGTGAGTACCACAGTGCCGCAAGGCACAGCGCTGCCCCCGCGTCCCTGCGCCCACCAGGCCCTGCACCTCCCAAGTCATCCTTGGGCCCCGGGATCACCAACCCCTACCCACGGAGGGGCAACACAACACCTGGCTGCTCCGCATCACCATCCCCGGGAGCCCCGTATAGAGCAGCGGTGGTGAAATCACCACAACCGTGGGTGGCGTCACGGACAATAATCATCCCCACACCCAACAACCCCCGTTTCACTCACGGGCGAGGAGTGCCGCTCGAGAAACCCCCGGGATCCGGCCCACCGCTCGAGCCACCACTGAGCAGCGACCGCCGGACCCGAGCAGAAGGGGGTGAGCGTAGTGTGCTGACACCCTCCTCCCCGCCCGCGACAACTTGGCGTCACGAACAGGTTCTTACCGCTCTGCCGTCTGGTAGAGGTGCGCCTTGTTACCGCCGGAGGTGTCCGGCAGAAAAATTTCAGAAGCCGCCATCTTTGGCGCGAAAAGTTCCCGCTCGAGCGTCTTCTCGAGTAGTAGAGGCGCGAAGGCCAAAACCCCACCCCGAGAGAGGAGGGGCCGGAAAGAGCTAAGGGGGACGGAAACAAGATGTCTGCGCCCGACGGAGCCGCTGGAGGAGCGGTGGTCGCAGCCGCAGCGGCACCCACGGATGGGAATGGGCCTGCCCAGGTCCCGGCCATACCGGTGGGAGGTGCCGCGGCCCCCGCGCTTGCTCAGGTCATGCCGTTTTCCTTGCCCTATGCACCCGGAGCTGCCTGGCTACCGCAGTATGACGGGAAACCGGATGCCCTACAGGCCTTCTGGAAAAAGCTTAACCCGTTGCTAGAGCTGTACCCCCTGACTGATAAGCAACGTGCAGCGATAGTACTAGGCCAGTTAACCGGTGCGGCGGAGCAGGAAGCAGAGACCTGGGCCGAGGGGGACCGGCTCTCTGTAGCCACCATCTTTGAGAAGCTACAGACTGCCTTCGAGACCCGGACTGAAGCTGAGCTGAGGATGCAGTTTTACCAGTGCCGGCAACGAGCTGGGGACAGCATTCGGGACTATGCTCTACGTCTGCAGACCGCCCTCCGCACGCTAAAGCGGGTGAACCCTATTAATGAGGCGGATAGCAACAAGATGTTAGTGGAGCAATTTGCGCAGGGGATGAGGTCCCCTGAGGATCGTAAACAACTCCGGCTGTGGGCCCTGGAACACCCTGATGTGGACTTTGCGGTGTTAAAGGAGCGGGCCATTAAAGCACTACAGCCCCCAGCTGCCGAAGTCCTGGAACCCGCCCCGTGGCCCGTCGAGACAGCTCCCGTTGTGGCGGCCTCAGCCAAACCCACCTCTCCAATACCTGCAGCCCCGAGCAGCACAGTGGAAGAACTGGCAGCCCAGGTCCGTCGCATGGACGGAGACCTTGCCAAAATCCTCGCTGCACTACAACCTCTGACCAGATCTCAACCTCCAGCACAGATACAGCTTGCTGACAGTCCCGAGGATGTTCCCTGGATGCAGCGGAAAAGTGCTAACAACCTGCGGAGCAGACCTCCAATCTGCTACAAGTGCCGTAAGCCGGGTCATTACTTCCGACAGTGCCCGTTAAACGAGCAACCCCTGGGGCCCCGGGCCAATCCTCAGGAGTAGAACATCGTGGCCCCCTGGACTGGCGAGACTGATATATCGGGGCCCGCCCCATCATCCCCGTGGCTGTGGACGGCATACCAGTAATGGCTCTCTTGGACACTGGATCACAGGTAACTACCATACCCTACACGTTGTACCAGCGGTATTGGGCCATAGACGAGCTGGCGCCCCCAGACAATAGTATAACGTTGATTGCCGCTAATGGACTTCCATTGACCCAGGTGGGGTACAAACAAGTGGCTATGACAGTGGGGCAAGCTGAACTGCAACACCAGGGTATGATTGTGATCATGAATGAACCCAGTGATCATAACCCGAAAATAGTGCTGGGAACCAATGTGATGGAGCACTGCATGGCTGATGTGTTAACCCTATTACAACAGCTGGCCACCACAGCGGCAGGGAGCCGGCAGAGGGCTGTGCAGCGTGAGATCCGAGCCCTGATGTACCGCCAGCATGTAAGCTCAACAGGGGGGGAGATTGGTGGAGTGAGAGTGATGGATGTTGCTCCATTGACTGTGCCCCCTAGGAGTGAGATGATGATCTGGTGTAGGGCAGCAGTAGGGACTCAGGGGCGTGACTACCCTGCGATGATGGAGCCCATGCCTTCCGAGCACTGGCCCACTGTAATGGCCGCTCGAGGGGTGGTGGATGTGAGGAAAAGGAGAGTGCCTGTGAGAGTGTTGAATTGTGGAGAGGAAGAAGTCAGGCTTCCCCGGTATGCCACCATTGCCAAGCTGCTCACCCTGGATCCTCACACTATCCATGAAGCCAGTCCATCCACACCCCCACCTACCACCAACACTTCCCCACCCCAGGGGGAGACAAAAGAGTGGCATCAACAGCTACATGTAGGCACTGATGATACCCCCTACACATCACAGGGCAGGGGTATACAGGGTGGTGCAGGAGTACGAACAGGTTTTCAGTAAGCACCCCCTAGACTTTGGGCAGATCAAGGGGGTCCAACACCACATTCCCACCGGTGAACATCCCCCTATCAAAGAGAGGTATAGACCTATTCCCCCTGCACATTACCAGTGTGCCAAAGATATGTTGAGGAATATGAAGGAGGCAGGGGTTATTCGGGACAGCTGTAGTCCCTGGGCCGCTCCGTTGGTACTGGTCAAGAAGAAGGATGGTACCATGCGGATGTGTGTGGACTACCGGAAGATCAACCAGATAACCCATAAAGATGCCTATCCATTACCTCGTATTGAAGAGTCTTTGGCTGCACTGAGGACTGCAAACTACTTCTCGACCCTTGATCTCACCAGCGGATACTGGCAAGTGGCCGTGGCCCCAGAGGACCGGGAGAAGACCGCCTTCACCACCCCGATGGGGCTCTGCGAATTCAATAGCATGCCGTTTGGGCTGTGCAATGCCCCCGGAACCTTCCAACGGCTGATGGAGTGCTGTCTGGGACATTTAAACTTCGAGACCGTCCTGTTGTACTTGGATGATGTGATTGTTTATTCCCAGACGTATGAGGCCCATCTGGAGCACCTGGCCGAGGTGTTCGCGTCCCTTGCCAAGTATGGGATGAAATTGAAGCCCTCTAAATGCCACCTGTTGAAACCCAGGATGCAGTACCTAGGGCATGTGGTGAGTGCGGACGGTGTCGCCCCCGACCCTGAGAAGATTACTGCCATCCAGAGCTGGCCGAGACCAACTACAGTGAGGGAAGTACGGCAGTTTCTGGGTCTGGTGGGGTACTACCGGCGCTTTATAAAGGGGTACACGAAGATGGCTGCCCCCATGCAAGACCTCCTCGTGGGACAGACCAAAGGTGGTAGACCCATTGGAGCCCCACTGTCGTGGGAGGACAAGCATGAGGAGTCCTTTTGCCAGTTGAAGGCGGCCTTGACCGGAGAAGAGGTCCTGGCGTACCCTGATTATGGGCGCCCGTTTATCCTTCACACGGACGCCAGTAACGTGGGGCTAGGGGCGGTCCTATCCCAGGTCCAGGATGGGAAGGAGAAGGTGATTGCCTATGCTAGCCGAAAACTCCGGCTGACCGAAAGGAACCCTGAGAACTACAGCTCCTTCAAGCTCGAGCTATTGGCGTTGGTATGCGCTATCACGGAGCGGTTCCGCCACTACTTGGCGGCAGCAACATTCACCGCGTTTACGGACAACAATCCGCTGACTCATCTGAACACGGCCAAGTTGGGCGCGCTGGAGCAGCGGTGGGTAGCCCGGCTAGCCAACTATGATTTCACCATAAAGTACCGGGCTGGTCGTGTCAACATAAATGCGGATGCACTCTCCCGAATGCCCCATTTGTCAGAAGAGGGGTGCGAGGATGACGACCTCGAAGAGATCGAGTTGCCTGCGTTTCACCAGCCGCCTACTGAGAGGGTACATGTACATCAGCAACGGGTGGATCTGGACCCATGGCCCAGTCAAGAGTGGCAGGAAGCTCAGGACCAAGCGCCGGCTGTTCGCCTTGTCAAGACTCTGGTGGAACAAGGTGCTACGGGAATAGACCCTGTCGCTCCAGCCGAAGCCCAACGCTTGTGGAAGGAACGGAAACGGCTTTACCTACACCAGGGGAGGCTGTACCGTGAGCTGATCAACCCAAAGACCCATGAGAAAATATGCCAGTTGGTCATTCCTCAAGCTGACGTCGCTACTGTCCTGCGGGCATACCATGATGGTGCTGGCCACTTCGGGTGGAAGAAGCTGGAGATGCTGTTGAGGGAGCGGTTCTATTGGAGTGGGATGCGTGAATCGGTGGAAGCCTGGTGCCGAGAGTGCGGTCCTTGTACGCTGAGGAGAAAGGACGAGACTAGCCAGAGGGCACCCTTACATCCAATAGTCACCCATCAGCCGCTGGAGCTGGTTGCCCTAGACCACGTCAAGCTCACCCCTAGCCGAAGTGGGTACACCTACGCATTGACCATTGTAGACCACTACTCAAGATTTATGGTGGTAGTCCCCGTTAAGGACCTGACTGGTCGAACTGCTGCTCGAGCGTTCCAGGCTTATTTTTGCCGACCCCATGGGTACCCCGAAAAGGTGCTGACTGACCAGGGCCCGGCCTTCGAAGCAGAGGTGTTCCACGAATTCTGCCAGTTGTACGGCTGCAAGAAAATCCGGACCACTCCGTACCACGCCCAAACCAACGGCATGTGCGAGAAAATGAACCACTTGGTCCTGGGGCTTCTCAAGACGCTACCGCTGGAAGAACGGAACCTGTGGCCGGAAAAGTTACCCGACTTAGTCGACATGTACAATAATATCCCCTCCAGCTCGACGAAGTGCACCCCAGCGTATCTGATGAGGGCTCGGCCTGGCTGCCTGCCGGTGGATTTGGAGATGGGGTTGGAGGCCCCAGAAGCACTCCCTTCAACGGCGGAGTGGGAAAGTCGGAGGAGAGCACAATACCGGCAAATCCAGGAGTATGTGGAGAAAAACCTCAGTCGAAGTCGGGAACAGCAGGAGCACCGGTTCAATCAGAAGGCGTCCGCAGGTCCTTTCCAGCCAGGAGATGTAGTGCTGAAACGGAAGAGGAAGGCCCACAAGCTGGATGATCAGTGGGAGCAAGTTCCTTACGTCATACAACCCACAGAATGGGAAGATGGGAAGGCCTACCAGATTAGTCGTGACCAAGGGGGCACCCTGGCCACAGTTTCGCGGGACCATCTAAAAAGGTGCCCACCAGCGTTGAAGGCAGAGGCCGAAGTACCGGTTCCTCCACCAGCGGAGAAGGCAGCAGAGGTAATCCACACTGTAATGAGTGACTTCCCAGCAAACTGGCCCACACAGAACGGCGCGGTGATTCTTCCAGTGATACTGTTCCCACAACCCGTGGATGAAGAAGTAGTGGAAGCGGTTAACCGTGAGCCAGAACCAGTGCCAGTGCCCAGGGATGAACCTGTACCCAGCTCCCCTACACCTCCGCCTGCTCCACACTATAGCAGGGAGGAGGAACCGATTGTTTCCTCTACCCCACTGTCTAGCACCACTGACACCGGGCCCCGAAGGTCCACCCGTTCCAACCTAGGTAGACCCCCACTTAGGTACAGGGAGACCGTTCTGTGATAAAAGGGGTCAGGGAATGTGCAGAGTGTTTGGTTGTTGTGTTTGTTTGAAAAGTTTTGGAAAAGTTCTGATGATGATGAAAAATGATGATGAACGAGTACTTCACCTGATTTACCGAGATTTGCAACCGGCTGGAGCCGACACCGTTGTCCCAGTGGGGACCGTTTAAAAAGTTGCATGAGGAACTACTCATGGACAAGCCCGTGAACTTGCAGGGCAACCACAAACGTTAGTGGCTTGTAAATATGTTGTTTACCGTTACCGTTTTCCGCAATGCCGCCTCCGGAGAGGCAGGTTGGAGGGAGGGCCCTGAGCAGAGCAGGCTGGGGCCCAGCCACCAAAGGAATCGGTGGCTACCCCCTGGAGGGAAGGACAGATCCCGCTCGTGTACCGTGTGCTGGACAGTGGGTCAAGGGGTGCTGCCTGGGCTTTAGGGGCAGCATCAGGGCCAGGTTGCTTGGGTGGGAGAGAGCGGAAACCGTAACCGTAAACCGTTTGCAACGTTAAAAGAAATGTGCCTCCCGTCTTGGGAAGAGTTATTATTAAAAATGTAAATATGTTATTATTATTATGTTATCTTTTTCAGAAAAATAAAACCGGTGTTGGACGGCAGCCCGCGGACGGTCTGCATTTTGCTAAGGGGGAATGTGTCGCCCTGGACAAGCCAGGGGACACAGGTCACACACCACCACACCCTACATCCCAGGTAGGCACATCTAAGCTAACCAAAAATCCTTGTTGCCTTCCTCCAGAGGCTGATGATTCACACCAGGGGGTGGGCCAGGCGGTTGGCTCCGCCCACCGAGGAGGTCACAGCTCTGGAGGCGGGAGAAACCAGGCAGTTGAGCCCAGGCAGGGCAAGAGTGAAGGAGAGTCAGCTCAGGGAGGAGCAGGAGTGAGGAGCTAAGTGAGAGAGTAAACAAGTAGTGAAAGTAGAAAAGTGGTAAAGGAGGAAAGCAAGTGAGGTGACAGTAAAGAAAGAAAGCCTGAAGGGTCCAGCTTTGTGTAGGACCAGGTCAGCAAGGTCAGCAACGGCGGTGACTGTCTGGAGGGGGACCGTTTGGAAGTTCCTGGAAGGACCCCGTTGGCTGTGTGCCCGGCGGTCTGGAGCAGTGTTCCGAAGGACAGTCAGCACCAGGGCAGGGGCCTCTCGGACCCCGGCAAGGCTAGGAGTCGCCAAATTTGCCAAATCCGTCAGTGAAGGGGACGTAGATCCCCCAACAACCAAGTCCCGATTGAAGGCAACAGCCCAGCCAGTATAGAAGAGACACCGCCACCGCCAAGGCACCAGTTTCTTAGGGCCAGCGCCTGCGGGCAAAGAGTAGAGCTCCCCCGGTCCAGCTTGAAGCCGGGGAGCGGGTTACCGGTGGGGACCCATCGCAACCATCAAGTACACCAAGGTGCAAGGAAGAGGGACATCACCATCACCTACCGGGAGAGTAAGTGCAGCCGTCCGTGGGACCGTCTTACCAGCCGTTTGGTTTACCGTACAAACTGTGTCCACGTCTCAGGCTGAGTGAGTACCACAGTGCCGCAAGGCACAGCGCTGCCCCCGCGTCCCTGCGCCCACCAGGCCCTGCACCTCCCAAGTCATCCTTGGGCCCCGGGATCACCAACCCCTACCCACGGAGGGGCAACACAACACCTGGCTGCTCCGCATCACCATCCCCGGGAGCCCCGTATAGAGCAGCGGTGGTGAAATCACCACAACCGTGGGTGGCGTCACGGACAATAATCATCCCCACACCCAACAACCCCCCTTTCACTCACGGGCGAGGAGTGCTGCTCGAGAAACCCCCGGGATCCGGCCCACCGCTCGAGCCACCACTGAGCAGCGACCGCCGGACCCGAGCAGAAGGGGGTGAGCGTAGTGTGCTGACACCCTCCTCCCCGCCCGCGACACATCCAACAACATTGTTGGGAGAGTCATTCAGAGACTGCGAGAGACTCTCCCTGGGTGTCTGCACACATCATGCAGTGAAGCAAGCCTGTGCGTTGTGGTCATTTCACGGATGAAACATTCGAACACCTGCGATACTCGTCCAAGCACCTCGGGTACCCGAACAACGCTAATGCTCAATTGAGTAATGAGCAGTGCCGAGCACGCTCGCTCTTCACTAGTCGGCAGCCTTGAAGCCCTTTTTACCACTCATGATATCTTTCTCTTAGTTCATCAAGGAGGTACAAAAATGTACGTCCTAAAATGAGACGACAGTGCTGCAAACATCACATTGGTTGTCATAAACCACTATGACCTACTTCACAGGCCAGAGTATGATGGACGGGCTGTGAAATATTTTCCAAAACTTTGGTCCGAGAAACTGCAACATTTGTGGATTATTAGGCTATGTGCGCACTAGAAAAGTGATTTTTCTCAAGAAATTTCTTGAGAAACTTCTGGGAGTTGAAGATTACCGCACCTGCGGTAAAAACCAGCACCAAATCCACGGGAAAAACGCATGCGTTTTTGCCACAATTTTGCCGCAATTTTGCTGCGGTTTTTTTGCAGGTTGGTCCCTGCGTTTTTTTATGCTGAACAGAAATAAATAATATAGATAATAGATAGATAATCGATAGATAGACAGATAATGGATAGAGGGAAAGATGGATAGATGAATAGATAGATAGATGAGAAAGACCTATATAATGTCCCACCCCCCTGCATATTTTAAGCTGGCACCCTTTGGTGACTTTCATGTGGCACTAAAGGGTGCCTAGCCGTATATTTAGCCAAAAAATAAATAAATAATTAAAAAACAAAATGACGTGGGGTTCCCCCTATTTTTGTAGCCAGCTAGGGTAAAGCAGACAGCTGCAGCCTGCAAACCACAGCTGGCAGCTTCACCTTGGCTGGTAATCCAAAACAGAGGGCACCCCATGCTGTTATTTTACATTAAATAAATAATTTAAAACAAAAACGTGAGGTCCCCCCCAAATTGGATCACCAGCCAAGGTAAAGCGGACAGCTGGGGTCTGATATTCTCAGACTAGGGAGGTCCATTTTTATTGGACACTCCCCAGCCTAAAAATAACAGGCTGCAGCCGCCCCAGAAGTGGCGCATCCATTAGACGTGCCAATTCTGGTGCTTCGCCCCAACTCATCCCGTTGCCCTGGTGCGGTGGCAAACGGGGTAATATATGGGGTTGATGCCAGATGTGTAATGTCACCTGGCATCAAGCTCTGGGGTTCGTGATGTCAGGCGTCTATCAGATACCTAACATCACCAACCCAGTCAGTAAGAAATATAAAATAGACAACAAAAAAAGTTTTATTTGAAAAAAAACACTCCCCACATTCCCTCTTTCACCAATTTATTGACAAGAACAATCAAATCCTGGTCCGGCGTAATCCAATAGGGGGGGGTGGGGTGTGGGGTCCCACGGCGATCCATACCATAGTCAATGTCCCAGTACATGAAGAACAGAATGTTCCCCATTGGCTGGGAGAGCAATGCAGTGACCTGAGCTAACATCAATAGGTCAGCCCAGGTCACTGCAGGGCATGACAAGTGCTGCTGTCAGGAGGTTAGATGAGATCATTACCTGCTGTGATGATCTCCTGCAGTCCTGCCATCAGCGCTGTCACTGCCTTCTATGCCCACCACGTTGTCAGCAGTATCACGAGAGCCCGTGACGTCACCGCTAGTGACAGTCTCGGGCCGCTCGCGAGATGGGCATAGACAGCAGTGACCGCGGTGACGTCAGGAGTCAGGAGATCGTCACCGCAGGTAATGATCTCATCTCACCTCCTGACAGCAGCGATCGTCATCCCCGCGGCTGCACACACTGCTGTGTGTCAGTGTCTGCCTGCGCTGCAGTGTGACAAGCTGCTGACACTGCGGGCAGACACTGACACACTGCAGGGATGGCAGTGGCGGGGCCGGAGCGGGACACAGACTGCACGGGCACCCGCCGGACGTCACACGGAAGTGCTTCTGTGCGGCGTCCAGGGAGTGTGACATGTGTGCTTACTCTGCTCCGCTTCCTCTTCTGTCATAATGACATCACTCCCTGCAAAACCGCAGGCAGTGATGAGCCTTACCACAGGTAAATCGCGGCTATATCGGAGTATACCGCACATCATTTGCTACCTGCAGTATACCCCCGGAATTTCGCGATTACATTACAGTGAATGGAGTGAAATACCGGGGGTATACCGCAGGTACCTGCGGAAAATAATGAACATGCTCATTTTCTCAAGAAATTTTCTCAAGAAAATCTTCACAAAGAATTTTCTTGAGAAAAAAATATTTTTTTTCCCCATAGGTTTTGCTGGGAAATGTCTGCAGGAAGATTACAAACATTTCTCAAGAAATTTCTGCAGCAAAACCGCGGGTAAATCCGCGGGTAAAACGGCCTAGTGCGCACAGGGCCTTACAGCTACAAAGGAGTGTATAATGTGAGCAATCAGTACATCAGTATCCAGCAAGCGCTTCTCAGTGACAGCTGTAGACAATGAATTTATATACATTTGACCTGTAATGCCACAGTGCCCATTTGGTCATTCCTGTAACATACCCTGAGCTTGTAGGGTTGTATATATACAGTATATCAGGAAACAGCATTATTTCACTATTTACTTTAAAAAAAACAAGTGCAAAGCCAAAGTGTTCCTGGCTCCAGACTATTCTGCTTCTCCTAATTCTAGGGGCCCAAATAATAACACAAAGAGAGCAGCCAGGAAGGAAATGTGTTGATGAGGATATTAATGTGATATTATCTGACGATCTGACATTGAAAGATTACACTATGATCATTGGCATCGTAATATCTGCTGATGATACAGTATCAGTAAAAGCCCTATGTAACATAAATCTGCAGTAAATATATATTCTTGGCTCGTCCTAATTAAGTGCAGTTTCTAAATGATGCTGTTTGTGGGTAAACTGGGAGACAACGTCACAGCTTCCATAGGGGAAGGGGTCCAGTTAGAGAATATAGCATCAACCGGGGTGTCTAGCATTGCATCTTCTACTTATCATCCCCACTGATGATAAGGAGATGATTATGTAAATACTAGAAGGTGGCCCGATTCTAACGCATCGGGTATTCTAGAATTTACGTATTGTGTAGTTAATGTATGATTTTTGTTATATACCGGTATATATATATATATATAGATGTTGTTGTGTGTAGTTGCCAGTGTTTGTGTACGGCGCTGTAAATGTTCTGGGTGTTGTCTGGGTGTGGGGGTGTGTGAGAGCGGTGTTGTATGTGTGTTGCGTTATGTGTGTTGCGTTGTTTGTGGAGCGCTGTGTGTCTGTAGCGTTGTGTGTGTGTGGTGCTGTGTGTCTTGCGCGGTTGGTGTGGGTGTGGAGTGCGTGTGTGTGTTTTGGGGGAGGTATGTTTTGTGCAATGTGTGTGTTGCGCGGTATGTGCGTATATTTATGTATGCCGCGGTGTTTGTGTGTTGGGTGTTGTGTGTGTGCGGCGTTGTCTGTGTGTGTGGGTGTCTGTGTAGGGCGGTGTTTGTGGTTCCCAGTGTTTGTGTGTGGTGTGTTGTGCGGTGCGCGTGTGGCGGTGTGTGTGTGTTTTGGGGGGAGGTGTGCACCCCCATCGTGCTCCATCCCCCATGCTGCGCACCCCCCATCGTGCTCCATCCGACATGCTGCGCACCCCCCATCGTGCTCCATCCCCCATGCTGCGCACCCCCATCGTGCTCCATCCCCCATGCTGCGCACCCCCCATCGTGCTCCATCTCCCATGCTGCGCACCCCCCATCGTGCTCCATCCCCATGCTGCACACCCCCCATCGTGCTCCATCCTCCATGCTGCACACCCCCCCATTGTGCTCCATCCTCCATGCTGCGCACCCCACATCGTGCTCCATCCCCCATGCTGCGCACCCCCATCGTGCTCCATCCCCCATGCTGCACACCCCCCATCGTGCTACATCTCCCATGCTGCGCACCCCCCATCGTGCTACATCTCCCATGCTGCGCACCCCCCATCGTGCTCCATCCCCCATGCTGCGCACCCCCCATCGTGCTCCATCTCCCATGCTGCGCACCCCCCATCGTGCTCCATCTCCCATGCTGCGCACCCCCCATCGTGCTCCATCCGACATGCTGCGCACCCCCCATCGTGCTCCATCCCCCATGCTGCGCACCCCCATCGTGCTCCATCCCCCATGCTGCGCACCCCCCATCGTACTCCATCTCCCATGCTGCGCACCCCCCATCGTGCTCCATCCCCATGCTGCACACCCCCCATCGTGCTCCATCCTCCATGCTGCACACCCCCCATCGTGCTCCATCCTCCATGCTGCGCACCCCACATCGTGCTCCATCCCCCATGCTGCGCACCCCCCATCGTGCTCCATCCCCCATGCTGCACACCCCCCATCGTGCTACATCTCCCATGCTGCGCACCCCCCATCGTGCTACATCTCCCATGCTGCGCACCCCCCATCGTGCTCCATCCCCATGCTGCGCACCCCCCATCGTGCTCCATCTCCCATGCTGCGCACCCCCCATCGTGCTCCATCCCCATGCTGCACACCCCCCATCGTGCTCCATCCTCCATGCTGCACACCCCCCATTGTGCTCCATCCTCCATGCTGCGCACCCCCCATCGTGCTCCATCCCCCATGCTGCGCACCCCCCATCGTGCTCCATCCCCCATGCTGCACACCCCCCATCGTGCTACATCTCCCATGCTGCGCACCCCCCATCGTGCTACATCTCCCATGCTGCGCACCCCCCATCGTGCTCCATCCTCCATGCTGTGCACCCCCCATCGTGCTCCACCCTCCATGCTGCACACCCCCCATCGTGCTCCACCCTTCATGCTGCACCCCCCCCATCGTGCTCCATCCCCCATGCTGGGGTCGCCGGGGGCGGGTCCGAGCGTGGCAACGTGTGCCAGGGGAGGAGCTGAGCGGGCGAGGTGTCAGCATATACCGGCTCCCTGCACATGTGTACCGGGAGCCGGTGTACGCTGGTAACCATGATACACATCGAGTAACTAAGGGAAGCGCTTCCTATAGTTACGCGATGTGTATTATGGTTACCAGCGTACACCGGCTCCGTCACGATCCCAGCATCGCAAGGTTATGTCCGCCGGGGCGGGGCCAAGTGTGCCAACGTGTGGCGGGGGCGAGCGGGCGAGGCGTCAGCGTATGCCGGCTCCCTGCACATGTGTACCGAGAGCCGGTGTACGCTGGAGCGGGCGATGCGTGCGGAGGGCCGGGGCGAGCGGCTAATCCATGCGGGGGGCGGGGCCAGGCCGAGGCGAGCGGCCAATCCATGGGGGGGCGGGGCCAGGCCGAGCCCAGCGGCCAATCCGACAGTTGTCACTCTAACGACACTGTCACGGTGACACAATTTTGGAGCAAGACAGACAGACAGACAGAATAAGGCAATTATATACGGTATATAGATATTGTATATAAATAAGCTGACATAAGGGAGCTTCAGCAGACATTATTTATGGGGCGCATAAATAATTTGAATAACTGGATGTTTTCTGAGCATTACTAGCCTCGTTAACCAATTCTAAATATGTGCTGGTATAATGCAGAGTACCATGCACCAGGTCTATTACAAAGCATACACCCTATTTTATGTACTTGTCACTAGCTACAAACAATCGCAGATTGACAAGTGAGATCATACAAAAAATCAGAAAAAAATGAATGTTTTACAATGGCGACCTATGTGCAGTCTTTATATTGTTGTGCATTCACAACTTTACTAATCTGATTACATATTTAAGCAAGAGCAGGAATGAAGTATTGCAAAGATACATCATGTAGTAATATAAAGTGGTCCACCTTATATTACTACATGATTATGTATCTTTGCAATACTTTATTCCTGCTGTTGCTTAAATATGTCATTATATACACAAGAGTTCTAAAGTTGTTAATGTGATAAATGAATATTTTAGCTTAAAATCTCTGGCTTTAAATGCAATATCTACATAGGTGTATAGAGGCCCATTTCCAACAACCACCACTCCAGTGTTCTAATGGTACATTGTGTTTGGCATATTTGTTACATTGTATTTGCTAACTGTGTTAGAAGGCTAATGGATGTTTAGAAATCCCTTGAAAACCCTTGTGCAAGTATGTTAGCACAGCTGAAAACAGTTTTCCTGATTAGAGAATTTATAAAACTGACCTTCCTTTGATCTAGTTGAGAATCTGGAGCATTACATTTGTTTGTTCCATTAAACTCTCAAAATGGCCAGAAAAAGAGAACTTTCATGTGAAACTTGACAGTCTATTCTTGTTCTTAGATATGAAGGATATTCCATTCGAGAAATTATCAAGAAACTGAAGTGTACATGTTTTTATTGATATTATACGACTGTATTCTATTTGCATCTTTAGTAATCTGTAATAAGTATAATCTCTCAAAGTGAAAGAATAGCAATTCCTACATTCACTGTTTAGTAGGGGCGAATCCCATGGCTACATTTCTGTGTTCTATACACAGATTTCCTGCCAAAACTTAGAGCAGACCCTATCCGAGAATAATAGGAAAGTTGCTGTACATTCCCTGAGAAATCTCATTAAAATGCAGTATGACTTGAATATTTTAGTATTTGAACTGCCCCTTGCTGGAGGGAATCTTATATGATTCTTTGAGGCTCAAAGTTTGAGCAGAAAGTGATTGCAAACCTTTCAAGGGAATATGTCAGGAGGATTTCAAACCCCAAACAATTTATATGGGTATGGAGCTCTTTCAACGACAAGTTCAGAAATACATTTACATGACCAGTCCTTTTCTCAGTTAGTAAAAAAAATCAGCATTTTAATTGATATGCAAATGAGGCTGGGGATCTATGATAGATCTGAAGCCTCTGTCACTCCAGTTCTTCTCTCAGCCCAGCACTGCCTCCTCCTGCTTGCCTGAAAGCCTCTGTGCTGTGTGACTTCAGGCAGTGGCCAGGGAATAGAGCTGGAGTGACAGCGGCTTCAGATCTATCATAGTTTCTCACTTTCATTTGCATCTCACTTCAAAAGCTGATTTCTCAGTAATGGAAGAATGAATATACAGTACAGATCAAAAGTTTGGACACACCTTCTCATTCAAAGAGTTTTCTTTATTTTCATGACTGAAAATTGTAGATTCACATTGAAGGCATCAAAACAATGAATTAACACATGTGGAATGAAATACTTAACAAAAAAGTGTGAAACAACTGAAAATATGTCTTATATTCTAGGTTCTTCAAAGTAGCCACCTTTTGCTTTGATTACTGCTTTGCACACTCTTGGCATTCTCTTGATGAGCTTCAAGAGGTAGTCATCGGAAATGGTTTTCACTTCACAGGTGTGCCCTGTCAGATTTAAAAAGTGGGATTTCTTGTCTTATAAATGGGGTTAGGACCATCAGTTGTGTTGTGCAGAAGTCTGGTGGATACATAGCTGATAGTCCTACTGAATAGACTGTTAGAATTTGTATTATGGCAAGAAAAAAGCAGCTAAGTAAAGAAAAACGAGTGGCCATCATTACTTTAAGAAATGAAGGTCGGTCAGTCCGAAAAATTGGGAAAACTTTGAAAGTGTCCCAAAGTGCAGTGGCAAAAACCATCAAACGCTACAAAGAAAGTGGCTCACATGAGAAGCGCCCCAGGAAAGGAAGACCAAGACTCACCTCTGCTGTGGAGGATAAGTTTATCCGAGTCATCAGCCTCAGAAATTGCAGGTTAACAGCAGCTCAGATTAGAGACCAGGTCAATGCCATACAGAGTTCTAGCAGCAGACACATCTCTAGAACAACTGTTAAGAGGAGACTTTGTGCAGCAGGCCTTCATGGTAAAATAGCTGCTAGGAAACCACTGCTAAGGACAGGCAACAAGCAGAAGAGACTTGTTTGGGCTAAAGAACACAAGGAATGGACATTAGACCAGTGGAAATCTGTGCTTTAGTCTGATGAGTCCAAATTTGAGATCTTTGGATCCAACCACCGTGTCTTTGTGCGACGCAGAAAAGGTGAACGGATGGACTCTACATGCCTGGTTCCCACCGTGAAGCATGGAGGAGGAGGTGTGATGGTGTGGGGGTGCTTTGCTGGTGACACTGTTGGGGATTTATTCAAAATTGAAGGCATACTGAACCAGCATGGCTACCACAGCATCTTGCAGCGGCATGCTATTCCATCCGGTTTGCGTTTAGTTGAACCATCATTTATTTTTCAACAGGACAATGACCCCAAACACACCTCCAGGCTGTGTAAGGGCTATTTGACTAAGAAGGAGAGTGATGGGGTGCTACACCAGATGACCTGGCCTTTACAGTCATCAGACCTGAACCCAATTGAGATGGTTTGGGGTGAGCTGGACCGCAGAGTGAAGGCAAAAGGGCCAACAAGTGCTAAGCATCTCTGGGAACTCCTTCAAGACTGTTGGAAGACCATTTCCGGTGACTACCTCTTGAAGCTTATCAAGAGAATGACAAGAGTGTGCAATGCAGTAATCAAAGCAAAAGGTGGCTACTTTGAAGAACCTAGAATATAAGACATAGTTTCAGTTGTCTCACACTTTTTTTGTTAAGTATTTCATTCCACATGTGTTAATTCATAGTTTTGATGCGTTTAATGTGAATCTTCAATTTTCAGAGTCATGAAAATATAGAACACTCTTTGAATGAGAAGGTGTGTCCAAACATTTGGTCTGTGCTGTATATAAAGATATATATACACACAAGCCCATCGGATTTTCCTGAAAGCTATCTCTGCATGCACAGTCATACTGGGAAAACTGTCAATCACTTAATAGGACCTCCCACTTGACTCATATGCATACAAATAACAGGGATTTCAACAAAGAAAATGTAAATTTTACAGAAACTTTTCCCATAAAAATGTAAATCAAACTGATCAGCCCGTCCTGCTCTAACACAGACCACTCTGTAGATTAAATACCATTTTCAACATGACAGGTTCCCTTTAATAGGGTACTGGTCACATCAGTATGTATTTAGCTGTTCCTAGTGGCAGTAGCAGGTAGTACCTATTACAGTGGCAGCTCAGTGGCAGAATACCTTCTACCACAGGCACCATGGCAAGCTCCAAAGTCTCAGCATGATTAACAAGTGTATATAGTCCAAACAAATGCAATGCATCAGAAATGAATCTGTAAGAACTGAATAAATAGCAGCTGCAAACAGGCCTAAACTTCTTAAAGGGAATCTGTCACCAGGTTTCTGCTATGTAATCCTAAAGCAGCCCAATGTAGGGGCAGAGACACCGATCCCAGCGATCTATCACTTTACTAGGCTGCTTCCTGTAGTTCCAATAAATTAATTGTTTTATTGGCAGGAGACTATCACTTCAGGACTAGTTGTCTTGTGCTATATAGTCATTCTGTTCTGTTTAACCTCACCCCCACCACTGATTAGCAGCTTTCTAAAATGTACAGTGTGCGGAGACAGCTGTCAATCAGTGTTGTGGGCGGGGTAATATACAGTTCAGCATTCAAAGAGCTGCCAGACATACAATGAAAACTGTGATTTTTAAAAATACTACACCAAGCAGCTCAGTAAGAAACATATCACTGGAGTCAGGGTCTCTGTCTCTACATCATGCTGCTCTAAAATTACATACCAAAAACCTGCTGACAGATTCTCTTTAAGATGTAGATACAGCTTAGGTAGCAAAATAATGACAGTTTGTTCAGACTGTTCACTCATTAGATGATCTGTACGACATCAGCACAACTTTAACCCTAGAACGCGCAGCCATCGAAATCTACAATAGAAAACAAGTAACCTAGCAGGCCTGCGAGGCCCTAGGTATGCATTCTAGGGTTAATCTGTTTGGGGGTTAAATGGCCCAAAGATAATATCATCATAATACCATCATAGGAGGAGCTGAAAGCTAATAATTACACCGTTATACAAATTAGTATTCATTTAATACTGTAACCAGATCGATAAAATTGGATATATACCATGTATTCAATGTCCTACGCAGTTATCTACAGAATCTACAGTCATGGCCAAAAGTTTTGAGAATGCTACAAATATTAATTTTTAATCAACCAAAGAAAACCTCAAATGTGTGCATGACACTCAAAACCTTATTACATCAACAAAGAACATTGTCCCAAATTCAAGACAATAACAAGCGATTCATGCTAAAAAGTATATACTTTATTATTAAATTTTAAAAGAAATTTTTCATGAATAAAAAATATAAAAAACAGAGTAATGCTCCTGAGAGAGACCTGAAAAATGCCCAGAGTATAGAAATTACAAAAAACTACAGGAAAGGTAATATAATCAACAGTGTATAATGTGCAATGAAGATCCTATGACATATAGTATATGATAAAATATCAATACATATAAAAATTACATAGAAATTATATTATAATCATTGCACAAACCCAATTAATCTGCCATCCATCTAATGCTAAGAATTGCACATGCCCTGGTACTTGTAAACATTATACTCGTGCTGCTATTGAACCATGAACTATACAGCCACAGAGAACTAAATCTACAAAATTAGCTGCCAGAGAAGATGTAAAGTGCAAGAAACTGCCAACATACATAAAATAAAGCTCTCCTGTAGGACAAACAACCCAAGGTTATATATTTACCTAAATAGGTGATCATAGAAAGCCTGGGTCTGGGTGAACTGTTTGGGGTGGAGGAACCTGTTCACCCAGACCCAGGCTTTCTATGATCACCTATTTAGGTAAATATATAACCTTGGGTTGTTTGTCCTACAGGAGAGCTTTATTTTATGTATGTTGGCAGTTTCTTGCACTTTACATCTTCTCTGGCAGCTAATTTTTTAGATTTAGTTCTCTGTGGCTGTATAGTTCATGGTTCAATAGCAGCACGAGTATAATGTTTACAAGTACCAGGGCATGCGCAATTCTTAGCATAAGATGGATGGCAGATTAATTGGGTTTGTGCAATGATTATAATATAATTTCTATGTAATTTTTATATGTATTGATATTTTATCATATACTATATGTCATAGGATCTTCATTGCACATTATACACTGTTGATTATATTACCTTTCCTGTAGTTTTTTGTAATTTCTATACTCTGGGTATTTTTCAGGTCTCTCTCAGGAGCATTACTCTGTTTTTTATATTTTTTATTCATGAAAAATTTCTTTTAAAATTTAATAATAAAGTATATACTTTTTAGCATGAATCGCTTGTTATTGTCTTGAATTTGGAACAATGTTCTTTGTTGATGAAATATTAATTTTTACAAAGTCTACTGCTTAAGTTTTTCTAATGGCAATTTCCATATACTCCAGAATGTCATAAAGAGTGATCAGCTTAACAGCAATTAGTTGCAAAGTCAATATTGGCTAAGAAAATAAACTTTAACCCCCAAAACACATTTCAACATCATTGCATTCCTGCCTTAAAAGGAGCAGCTAACATTGTTTTTGTGATTGTTCCATTAACACAGGTGTGGGTGTTGATGAGGACAGGGCTGGCGATCAATCAGTCATGATTAAGTAAGAATGACACCACTGGACACTTTAAAAGGAGGCTGGTGCTTGGTATCATTGTTTCTCTTCAGTTAACCATGGTTATCTCTAAAGAAACACGTGCAGCCATGATTGCTCTGCACAAAAATGGCCTAACAGGGAAGAGTATCGCAGCTACAAAGATTGCACCTCAGTCAACAATCTGTAGCATCATCAAGAACTTCAAGGAGAGAGCTTCCATTGTTGCCAAAAAGGCTCCAGGGCGCCCAAGAAGGACCAGCAAACACCAGGACCGTATCTTAAAACTGTTTCAGCTGCGGGATTGGACTACCAGCAGTGCCGAGCTAGCTCAGCAATGGCAGCAGGCTGGTGTGAGTGCTTCTGCATGCACTGTGAGGCGGAGACTCTTTGAGCCAGGCCTGGTTTCAAGGAGGGCAGCAAAGAAGCCACTTCTCTCCAGAAAAAACATCAGGGACCGACTGATATTCTGCAAAAGGTACAGGGAGTGGACTGTTGAGGACTGGGGTAAAGTCATTTTCTCAGATGAATCCCCTTTTCGATTGTTTGGGACATCTGGAAAACAGCTTATTAGGAGAAGAAGAGGTGAGCGCTACCACCAGTCTTGTCTCATGCCAACTGTTAAGCATCCTGAAATGATTCATGTGTGGGGTTGCTTCTCAGCCAAGGGAATCGGCTCACTCAGTCTTGCCTAAAAACACAGCCATGATTAAAGAATGGTACCAGAATGTCCTCCAAGAGCAACTTCTCCCAACTGTCCAAGAGCAGTTTGGCGCCCAACAATGCCTTTTCCAGCATGATGGAGCACCTTGCCATAAAGCAAAGGTGATCACTAAATGGCTCATGGAACAAAACATAGAGATTTTGGGTCCATGGCCTAGAAACTCCCCAGATCTTAAACTCATTGAGAACTTGTGGGCAATCATCGAGAGACGGGTGGACAAACAAAAACCAACAAATTCTGGCAAAATGCAAGCATTGCTTATGCAAGAATGGACAGCTATCAGTCAGGATTTGGTCCAGAAGTTGATTGAGAGCATGCCAGGGAGAATTGCAGAGGTCCTGACGAAGAAGGGTCAACACTGCAAATATTGACTTGCTGCATTAACTCATTCTAACTGTCAATATAAACTTTTGGTACTTATAATATGATTGCAATTATATTTCTGTATGTGATGTAAACATCAGACAAACACAATTAAAAACCAGAGGGCAACAGATCATGTGAAAATATAATTTTGGTGTCATTCTCAAAACTTTTGGCCATGACTGTACTTTAATCTCCTATCCCTAAACTTGCCCATAACTTCCAATGGAATTGTTTTCAAATACAGTAAATTAATTTCTCAGAATGCAAAATGTAGCCTTGAAAGACTACAAGTATAATGTTTCAGAAAAGATAACTGTCCTTGGAGCGGATGAGAACATACAATAAAAGGCAAGTAATACATTTCATGAAATTGGCGTATTAGTAGTGTGACTCACTCCTTTAAGAATATATAATCAGTTCTTCTGCGGGAACACTAAGGAAAGAATAACTGGTTCAGTGTCAGGACAATACCCACACCAGCTAAGTGCAATCATCTGTATACTAACAGCCTTATATCTCTACCCGTCTACCTCCCACATGCAGGAAAACGCTACCTGTAGTTATTTCTTTTTCCTTAAACATATCACCGCATAGATCTCTGGCAAAGAAAGGTAATGGATTATTTGAGTTTCGTCAAAAAAATATTTGAGTCTTCTCCATCCATCAAACTTTCATTGCATCAAAAAGTTGAAAGAATACAGTTAAATATGAACTTGATGTACTGATAGGTTTGGTCTTTTTGGGTGGATATGATAACTTCTGGTCATTACAAGCAATTAGCTCTGACTGAAAGTGTGTCTACAAGGTTGTGCTCACATTTGGTTTGGTGACTATGTAGGAATGTGGACCCAGCCTGTGCAGCCTTGCAGGATTAGTGATGGGACACTGCCCTCTGCTGGCCAGAGAACTAGAAGTTACTAAGGAAGCAAAAAATGATCTGTTTGTTCCTGGAGGGAGGTTTTTCAGAGGAGGACCTGTCCAGTGAGAGGCAAGGACAGAAGAAGGAGATGGAAGGGTAACATTTTTCGCTTGTGTTTCTTTTCAGGCTCCACAAAGAAGCTTATAGAGAAAAAAAACACCATAAGCGCAGAGTTCAGCAGCGTCTTTAGATGCTCAGCTCATGATGTCTCATCCACTTTGCATGGACATTTAGTCCATGTTCACATGTAGCGTAAATGCTGCATTTTTTTCTGTTGGTTGTGGATGTTATTTCATGAACTTTGCGGTTTTGATGCGTATTTCTCTAGAGGCTTCTATGTGGAACTTAAAAAAATACATGGAAAAAACTACAGATACTTTTATAAGTGCAGAATCAGAGCTTTTCTGTGCTATAAAAAAAACTTAAAAACGCGGCTTCACATCTGTACCAAAAACGCACAAGATGGGGAACAGGTATAAAAAGTGCAGCAAAAATTGAATAATCAGAGAAGATTGTTATTGTGTATTTTGGTGAAAACAAGAAACAAGAAAACAAAAAACACAGGATTTCTACATTGTGTGAATACTGCCTTACATGCACAAAAAAGGAATATGTCACATAGTGAAGCTTATATAAATATGAGAAAGTTCTGGCAGCTATGAATGAATGAATGAACAGTCCTGGGCATCTGCTGAATGCCCCTTACTACCAAATGGGTGTGGATAGGGGCATGGTAAAAATTTGCCACGGCGCATATATGTGACGCCCCGGACTAGTCGGGTCGTCCCAGGTAGTTACACATAACACCACACCTCCTCCCGATTAGGTAACACCAGTCAAACTAAAAGCCTTGTCACCACCCTCCAGGTTTGATGTCCACACCAGGGGGGCGGAGCCAGGTGGTTGGCTCCGCCCACCAAGGAGTTCACAGGCCTGGAGGCGGTAAAACAGTTAGTGTAGTCAAGTTCAGGTTCTAGTGAAGAGCAGTCAAGGTCACGGGCAGTCCTGTGTCCGTGCCCTGATAAGAGACTACCAGGGGGCTGGATCGGAGCCCAGTCGCCATTGGCAAGGAGGCAGACGGTGGTGGCCGCCTGCAGGAGACCGGGAATATGACCGTTAGAACCGTAAGGGACCGGGACAGGGTAGTGGCCCTCCGGAACCGAACCGGGGAGCCAACTGGATACCGGAGCATCAGGCAGGGTACTCAGACCCAGTACAAAGCCCTGAACCGACAGGGCCGAGTCGAATCAATTGGTTGCGGATTGGACTTAAGGACCTATCCTACACAAGCCCCATTAGCAGACAACAGCCCAACCATACAGGGTAAAGCCACCGCCAAGGCATAGAGACCCAAAGGGCCAGCGTCTGCGGGCAAACGGGCTCCTACGGCATATGCAAGTTGGGGAGCGGACTACCGGTGTATAGGCATAGGAGTTAAACATTTACACACAGGGGTGCAGGAGAAAGGCGGAAACCACCAACCTATTCTGGGAGAAGCTTCAGCCGGCTGCGGGCCCTGTTCATCACTCCGTTTGGTTTACCAGAGACTCCAGTGTCTTGAGTCAGAGTGAGTACACCAGTGCCATCAGGAACCGCACCGCACTGCACCGCAACACTTCACCCTGCACCCCGGCCCTCGCCTACCGGGCCCCGGGACCAACACCCCCTAACCACGGAGGGGTCAACACCTAGCTGCGCTATTACACCGCATCCGGGAGCCCTCATACCTTCACCGCAGCGGTGGTGTCTACAATTACCACAACCCGTGGGTGGCGTCACGAACTTACAATCCAAATCAAACCACCGCGGCCCCAGCCGTGGAACTCCTCATCCAAATCCCCGCGTGTAGCGCCAACTCCCTTGCAGAGCGACGTGACCCCCGGGTCCGTGAGAGGCTCGAGCCACCACCCTCAGTACGAGCACGGATCCGAGCGGCTCAGCGGTCGCAGCCGAGCCTGCGGGGCGGTACACATACTTTGTCCCTCTTTCTCTTCTTCAAAAGTCGGGCGGCATGGCGTAAGCCATCCATCACACAGTTGCAATCACAATTATTCAATCCCATTTAGGCGTATTATCAAAATTGACAAAGTTTCTGATGTTGGCGATAAACCATTGAAACAAGAATGATTGAAATAACTCAAAGAACTAATATAACAAGTAGTTACTCCAAATTAAATGTCTAGCAATCTAAAAACAGGCTGGAAGAAAAAGGAGCACAAGTAGGGTCTTATCCGAAGGAAAGGAAAGGGGTTAAACACTTGGAGAGGCTCACTGTGAAGGGTTGTGACAGTCACAACCACTGTATTAATATAAAAACACAGCTGCTCCAGCCCCACGTGGATAGAAGATTCAAGACGGTGTAGAAGGGTTAATGCCGCGCTGCCTTGAATGAGAGGAAACTCCAGGAAAACTTGATGGTTATTTACTAATAATAATAATAATAATAATAATAATAAAGATATCATCTGCTTCATTGTAATTTTGACCTGATGAAGGAGATTATATCTACAAAGTGCGTTGTTAATAACCCACCAAGTTTTCCTGGAGTTTCCTGTCATTCATGACACCACAGCATTAACCTTTCTACACCGTCTTGACTTTTAAAGACTAGATGAGTCTCAGAATGATTCACTCCTTTCATGAAAGGGGTCTTTAGTACTTAGTAGGGCATCTTTGCCCATTATAACCTGCTACAAACATGACACTTTGTCAGACATCACCTCCTGTTTCTGGCGGCGTTCCTGAGGAATCTTAGCCCATTCCTAATGGACAATGGCCTTCACTTCACTAATATTTTTGGGTAGTCAAGACAATTTTTAAAAAATGAAGAGATGAGAAATCATGAAAAAAGATACATGTAAAAGTATTGACTTTTCCTAGCTACACAGTTGGAAGCAGAGTTCACAGGTTCAAAGATAAAATAATCTTGTCTACACTACCTGGACGTGGCGGAAAGAAGCTATCACTGGCTACCTCAAGATTCTTCATGGAGCCATGTGGTCAAAACCCTCGAGGGACTGCAGAAGACCTGCAACAAGTTTTGGTGGCTCGGAGGTTTCAGTTTGCATACTAAGGCTAGTTTTACCCATCCTTCTTTTCGCCGGTTTGGTGGATCTGGCGCGCTCCAGTACAGTGTATACAGTACAATGGCAGCGCTGCAACTTCTGGATCACATGGTCCAGTCACATCACAGCATGTGACCGGAGCCTGTCGCGCTGCGATTGTACTGTATACACTGTACTGGAGTGCACCGGAACCGCCAAACCGGTGAAAAGAAGGATGTGTGAAACTAGCCTAAGGTGCATACTAAAGGCTAACAGTCTCCCAAACTCAAAGACATAGATCTCTACTGACCAAAAATCACTACAAAAATTGGTTTCAGTATGCTTAAAATCATATACACGTCACAGAACTTTGGGGATCCTGTACTTTAAAGCAAAGAAACAAAACTGTAATTTTTCCAGTCTATGGTTCAGCGGTATGCATACCGCTGCACGTTTATGTATTGGCCAATGCATGTAAGCCCGGAAACCAATGGCAAGGTATATCTCTGTAATCCGGGAACCTAACTTAAATGCCACTATCTAGGTTAAACACATCCGTGTCTGGGCAAAATGCAGCTATATGCATTTTATAGTTACTATGTTTTTTCAGTTAGCACCTGTTCACATTTGTTGGATGTGCGGGTCAGTTTTATGGATATTTGTAGTGAGTCTCTTTCTGACTGAGCACTCCGCCCTAAGACCTGGCTGTGTTCATAACCATTATAGCAGGAGCCTAGCTGCCCATTCATGGAGGTTTGTAGTCCAAATAGTGGCATTTTGCCCAGACACGGATGTTTTTAACCTAGATAGTGGCATTTAAGTTAGGTTCCCGGATTATTGAGATTTACCTTGCCGTTGGTTTCCGGGCTTACATGCATTGGCCAATACATAAACTAAATATCTCTCTTTTGCAGTAATGCAGTGCCATATTTTCCCTTGTACATTTTTGGCTTTTCAGTGTGCAGTTGTATGCATTTTATAGTTACTATGTGTTTTTTTGGCTAGCACCTGTTCACATTTGTTGGATGTGCGGGTCAGTTTTTGGATATTTATGGTTCAGCAGTATGTCTGGAGCAGGAAGAATGAAGCATATAATGAAAAGATCACAGTGCCTATAGTGACACATGGCAGTGACTCAGTGATGCTCTGCGACTGTTTTGTTTCCTATGGCATTGACAACCTACTGGCTATGCATCAAGCGTGCAGCAGGTCATAACAGCCAAAGGTGCACATCTACAGTCATTGCCAAAAGTGTTGGCTCTCTTGAAATTGTTTCAGCAATTCAACTATCTCTCTCATAAAATTATTACAATTACCCATGTTTTGTTATGCACATTTATATAATTTCTGTGTATTGGAACAATACACTAAAAGAAAACCAGAGAATAAAAAGGAAAATTGAAAATAATTTCACACAAGCCCCCCAAAATAGGCCAGACAAAATTATTGGTACCTTTCCAAAACTGTGGGTAAAAAACTTTATTTCAAGCATGTGATGCTCATCCAAACTCACCTATAGCAAATAACAGGCATGGGCAACATGAAAATCACACGTAAAATCAGCTAAAAAGGGAAGAAATTGACTCAATCTTTGTATTGTGTGTCTGTGTGTGCCATACTAAGCATGGAGAACAGAAAGAGGAGAACAGAACTCAAGTCTGAGGACTTAAGATTGTTGATATTTTTCAACAATTTAGTTTCTCATGGTCAGAAGTTCATCTCCAGAGATCTGGATGTTCCTTTGCCCATGGTGCGCAACATAATCAAGACGTTTACAACCCATGGCACTATAGCTGATCTCCCTGGATGTGGACGGCAGAGAAAAATTGATAAAAGTTTGCAATGTAGGATAGTCCGGATGGTGGACAAGCTGCTCCAATCAAGTTCCTAAGAAATTCAAGCTGTCCTGCAGGCTTAGGGGGCATCAGTGTCAGCACGAACTATCCATCCACATGTGAATGAAATAAAATGCTATGGCAGGAGACCAATGAGGACCCTGCTGCTGACACAGGGACATAAAAGCCCTAAACAGGAATTTGGCAAAATGTATGTAAGTCAAAATACTTCTGAAAAAGTGTCTTGTGGACAGATGAGACCAAGATAGAGCTTCTTGGTAAAGTACTTAATTCTACTGTTTACCGAAAACTGAATGAGGCCTACAAAGAAAAGAGCACAGTACCTACAGTCAAATATGATGGAGGTTTAAATATGTTTTAGGGTTGCTTTGCTGCCTCTGACACTGGGTGCCTTGATTGTGTGCAAGACATCATAAAATCTGAAGATTACCAAAGGATTTTGGGTTGCAATGTAGTGCCCGGTGTAAGAAAGCTGGGTATGGGTTCTAATTAACGGGTCTTCCAGTAGGAACGACCTCAAACATACTTCAAAAAGCATCAAGAAATGGATGGAAACAAAGCACTGGAGAGTTCTGAAGTGGCAGCAATGAGTCCGAATTTAAATCTCATTGAACACCCCTTGATAGATTTTAAAATTGTTGTTGGGAGAAGTCACCGTCAAATATAAGAGACCTGGAGCAGTTTATTAAAGAAGAGTCCAAAATTCCAGTTGGGAGGTGTAAGAAGCTTGTTGATGGTTATAGGAAATGATTGATTGCAGTTATTTATTACAAATGGTGTGCAACTAAATATTAAGTTGAGGGTGTCAACAATTTTGCCCAGTCCCTTTTATTGAGTTTTGTATGAAATTATGTCCAATTTGCCTTTTTGTACTTTTTTTGTGTTGTTCCAATACACACAAGATAAATAAACATGTATAACAAAACAGGTGTAATTGCAAAAATGTTCTGGGACATATCTTTAATTTTCTGGAACAATTTCAAAGGTGCCAACACTTTCGGCCATGACTGTAAGATACTTGTCATAAGGTGTTTGAATAATTCTATGACTATAGTAGTCATTAAAAGTGTCATTTTGTGTGGAATTAGTATAAAACACTTGTTATATTAGTTATGTTGAGGTATTTAATAGTTCCTGTTTGAACGGCAGAAAGTTTGGCAATTTTGCTGAAAAACCTAATGTGCACATGTGGCGGAATAATTTTAATTACAACAGTATACTGGAACATAAAATTTTTTTTACACCCTAATACTGAGTTCACAAATACGCGAGCCAGTCATGTCCGTCTGTATTTGGCTCCTTGGAATAGGTCATCAAAGTAATCAGATTGGAGCGAGTCCAACCCCTGGCACCTCGAGAGATTAGCTTACTAAAGTGGTTGTGGTGTAATGGAGAGCACCACGTCCAGGGCTGTATTTTGCCTTCGTGCTGCCCTAGGCACTTTAAGTGGTCGCGCCCCTTAGTGACAACGTAAAACTGAGTTTTCGCACTCGACATCTGTTTAAGGCAGATCTACTCTGTAAAAACACTTTAAAAAGTATAAATGAGAAACGAAGGGCACTACCCCCCCCCCCCCAATGGGGATCACCACAGGCACATCAAAACATAGCATGAGTATAAAATATTCCCACCGTCCCCACTTATATACTGTGACTGTCACACTGCCCCTAATATACTACACACTGCCCTCCTTATAAATTATACCCACACACACCTTCCTCAATGAAATATGATCTGTACTGTCCTCACATCATGCTGCCCCCTCCTCACAATGTCCCATGCATGCTGCCCCCCTCCCTCACAATGTCCCATGCATGCTGCCCCCTCCTCACAATGTCCCATGCATGCTGCCCCCTCCTCACAATGTCCCATGCATGCTGCCCCTCCTCACAGTGTCCCATGCATGCTGCCCCCTCCTCACAGTGTCCCATGCATGCTGCCCCCTCCTCACAATGTCCCATGCATGCTGCCCCCTCCTCACAATGTCCCATGCATGCTGCCCCCTCCTCACAATGTCCCATGCATGCTGCCCCCTCCTCACAGTGTCCCATGCATGCTGCCCCCCTCCTCACAGTGTCCCCATGCATGCTGCCCCCCTCCTCACAATGTCCCATGCATGCTGCCCCCTCCTCACAGTGTCCCATGCATGCTGCCCCCTCCTCACAATGTCCCATGCATGCTGCTCGATCCTCACAATGTCCCATGCATGCTGCCCCCTCCTCACAGTGTCCCATGCATGCTGCTCCATTCTCACAATGTCCCATGCATGCTACCCCCTCCTCACAATGCCCCATGCATGCTGCCCCTCCTCACAATGTCCCATGCATGCTACCCCCTCCTCACAATGTCCCATGCATGCTACCCCCCTCCTCACAATGTCCCATGCATGCTGCCCCCTCCTCACAATGTCCCATGCATGCTACCCCCTCCTCACAGTGTCCCATGCATGCTGCTCCATCCTCACAATGTCCCATGCATGCTACCCCCTCCTCACAATGCCCCATGCATGCTGCCCCATCCTCACAATGTCCCATGCATGCTACCCCCTCCTCACAATGTCCCATGCATGCTACCCCCTCCTCACAATGTCCCATGCATGCTGCCCCCTCCTCACAATGTCCCATGCATGCTGCCCCCTCCTCAGTGTCCATGCATGCTGCCCCTCTCCATGAGCTCCTAATGCTGCCTTACTCTTTTCCATAATGACACCTCCATGCTGCCCCATTCATCATACTAAGACCACCACACTAACGCTTATGCTGAGACCCCACCCCCCACACACACACTACCTCACTCTTGATATTGACTCCCCTACATTGCTCCACTCCATACTGATCCCACACATGCTGCCCCTTCTCCATAATGAGCTCCCAATGCTGCCCCCCTCTCATTCTGAGTCCTTACACTCCCCCATCGATTATGTCATTGCACTATCCCTCAACCCTTGTCCTCTGTCTCTAGCATTAGCCCCTCTCTCCCATTCCCCCAGCAGCAGCCTCTCTCCCCCGCCTTCAGCATCAGCCTCTGTCCCCAGCCTCCCCCAGCCTCAGCCTCTCCCCCCAGCCTCCCCCCAGCCTCAGCCTCTCTCTCCCCCCAGCCTCAGCCTCTCTCTCCCCCCAGCCTCCCCCCCAGCCTCAGCCTCTCTCTCCCCCCAGCCTTCCCCCCAGCCTCAGCCTCTCTCTCCCCCAGCCTCCCCCCCAGCCTCAGCCTCTCTCTCCCCCCAGCCTCCCCCCAGCCTCAGCCTCTCTCTCTCCCCCAGCCTCCCCCCCAGCCTCAGCCTCTCTCTCCCCCCAGCCTCCCCCCCCAGCCTCAGCCTCTCTCTCCCCCCAGCCTCCCCACCAGCCGCAGCCTCTCTCTCCCCCCAGCCTCCCCCCAGCCTCAGCCTCTCTCTCCCCCCAGCCTCCCCCCCAGCCTCAGCCTCTCCCCCCAGCCTCAGCCTCTCTCTCTCCAAGCCTCCCCCCCAGCCTCAGCCTCTCTCTTCCCAGCCTCCCCCCCGCCTCAGCCTCTCTCTTCCCAGCTCCCCCCAGCCTCAGCCTCTCTCTTCCAGCCTCCCCCCAGCCTCAGCCTCTCTCTTCCAGCCTCCCCCCAGCCTCAGCCTCTCTCTTCCCAGCCTCCCCCCAGCCTCAGCCTCTCTCTTCCCAGCCTCCCCCCAGCCTCAGCCTCTCTCTTTCCCAGCCTCCCCCCAGCCTCTCTCCCCTTTCCTTCCAGCCTCCCCCCAGCCTCCTCTCTCTTCCCAGCCTCCCCCCAGCCTCTCTCTCATCCCAGCCTCCCCCCCAGCTCCTCTCTCTCATCCCAGCCTCCCCCCAGCCTCTCTCTTTTCCCAGCCTCCCCCCAGCCTCTCTCTTTTCCAGCCTCCCCCCCAGACTCTCTCTTTCCCAGCCTCCCCCCCAGCCTCTCTCTTTCCCAGCCTCCCCCCAGCCTCTCTCTTTTCCCCCAGCCTCCCCCCAGCCTCTCTCTTTTCCCAGCCTCCCCCCAGCCTCTCTCTCATCCAGCCTTCTCTCCCCCCAGCCTCCCCCCCAGCCTCAGCCTCTCTCCCCCCCAGCCTCCCCCCCAGCCTCAGCCTCTCTCCCCCCCAGCCTCCCCCCCAGCCTCAGCCTCTCTCCCCCCCAGCCTCCCCCCCAGCCTCAGCCTCTCTCCCCCCCAGCCTCCCCCCAGCCTCAGCCTCTCTCCCCCCCCAGCCTCCCCCCCAGCCTCAGCCTCTCTCCCCCCCAGCCTCCCCCCCAGCCTCAGCCTCTCTCCCCCCCAGCCTCCCCCCCCAGCCTCAGCCTCTCTCCCCCCCCAGCCTCCCCCCCAGCCTCAGCCTTCTCTCCCCCCCCCCCAGCCTCCCCCCCAGCCTCAGCCTCTCTCCCCCCCAGCCTCCCCCCAGCCTCAGCCTCTCTCCCCCCCAGCCTCAGCCGCCTCTCCCCCAGCCTCCCCCCCAGCCTCAGCCTCTCTCCGCCCCCCAGCCTCTCTCCCCCCCCCAGCCTCCCCCCAGCCTCAGCCTCTCTCCGCCCCCCAGCCTCCCCCCCAGCCTCAGCCTCTCTCCCCCCCAGCCTCCCCCTCCTCCCCCCAGCCTCAGCCTCTCTCTCCCCCCAGCCTCCCCCCCAGCCTCAGCCTCTCTCTCCCCCCAGCCTCCCCCCCAGCCTCAGCCTCTCTCTCCCCCAGCCTCCCCCACAGCCTCAGCCTCTCTCTCCCCCAGCCTCCCCCCAGCCTCAGCCTCTCTCTCCCCCCAGCCTCCCCCCAGCCTCAGCCTCTCTCTCACCCAGCCTCCCCCCCAGCCTCCCCCCCAGCCTCAGCCTCTCTCTCCCCCCAGCCTCCCCCCCAGCCTCAGCCTCTCTCTCCCCCCAGCCT